>NW_027331924.1:4595118-4724843 GCF_048418815.1 Hemitrygon akajei
AGGTGTCTAAAGACATTTTAAATAGTCCTGGAGACAGGTTAGGTTCCCTGCACTTTCCGTACTCGACTTCCACAAGGGTCGATGCGATGTCTTGTCAGTAATTGGAAATTGAACTGCCCTGATTGAGACCATTAATCTATAAGATACAGGAGCACATTTAGGCCATTTGTCCCACCGCGTCTGCTCCGCCATTTCATCATGGCTGATCCATTTAATTTTCGCCACTGGCCCCCATCTCCATTCTTCTCTCCATATCCGTTCATGCCCTGAGCAGTCGAGAATCTGTCAACCTCTCCCTTAAATATACGTAAGGACTGCACTCACTGCTGCCTGTGACAACGAGCGAATTCCACAGATTCGCCATTCTCTAGCTAAAGATATTCCTCTTGCTCTCATTCTAAATGGATGTCCCTACAATCTGAGACTGTCCTCTAGTCTTACACTTTCCCACCAGAGGTCTGATCCTCTCCACAACAACTCTGTCAGAGGCTTTCACCATTCGATAGGTTTCAATCGGGTCAACCTTCATTTTACAGACCACAAGAACCTTGAATAACGCCAGACAGCCGAACGCCTGAATTCCCGCCAGGCCCGTTGGTCATTATTTTTTGGCCGGTACAGGTTTACCCTCACCTTTCGTCCGGGGTCCAAGAATGGGAAGCCCGATGCTCTCTCCCGTCAATACGTTTCCGAGAAGGACCTTCCCAACCCCGAGACCATCCTTCCACCATCCTGTGTAGTGGCTGCCCTCGCCTGGGAGATCGAGTCCAGAGTCACGGAGGCCCAACGGACTCAACCTGACCCAGGCATCGGATCTCCCAATCGCCTCTTTGTACTCGATTCTGCTCTACCGCAGGTTCACCAGTGGGGGCACACCTCGATTCGCCTGCCATCCCGGGATCGATCGGACTCTGACCCTCCTGAAGAGACATTTCTGATGACCCTCCATGGACGCTGATACCCGTTCCTGTGTCTCTGCATGTTGCGTCTGCGCCCGGGGAAAAGCCTCGGTCCAGGTCCATATACAAGGTGCCGAAAGATCTGGGAAGACACACGCACGGCCCTGCCTCGCTCAGCCAACCCTAACCGAAAAATTGCCGAACGCCATCGTACCCCTGCTCCTGAGTATCGACCTGGGAAGATGGTGTGGCTCTCGGCTAGAGACATTCCTCTCAAGAACGAGCCCAAGAAGCTCGCCACCCGCTTCCTGGGACCATTCGAGTTTGAGAGCATTATCAATCCCACGGCAATCCGGCTCAAACTACCTACGTTAATGCAGATCCACCCTATAGTTCACGTCTCCCAGTTAAAACCGGTTTCTGTCAGCCCGTTATGCCCTCCGACCGTACCCCCTCTAACCCCACCTACCCTCCGCTCATCGACGACCATCCGGCGTACACCTTCCGGCAGTTATTGGATGTTCGCCGTAGAGGGAGGGTCTCCAGTACCTGGTCGACTGGGGGGGGTACGGCCCGGAAGAACGTTCCTGGATTCACCTTTCGTTTATCCTGGACCCTTCTGTCATCTCGGATCCCAATTGGGACCATGCAAACGAGCCCGGGGTGTCGCCTGGAGCCTCCCGTTGAGGAAGGGGTACTGTCTTGTTTCCGTTTGGTTATTCACCTTTACCGCTCCTTTATCCCTGATTTATGCCCTAATATCACTCATTAGATTTCCAATTGCTCTAGTTTACTTTATTACAGTACACCTGGTTTTTATCAGAGACTGTGAAATAATAACGATGGCGTCACTATCACAGGCTGCCAGTTTGTTGGTTTATTCTCGTTTGATACTTCGTTCCCTTATCCAATTAGAACCGTTAGTTCTATGTTCCGCTCTAGTTTCAAGGCAGTCCCTGTAAATCCCGTCTCCTTGTCAAGATTCCTCCGGTTTGCTGTTCTTCGTTCACGTCTAAGCCGGCATCCCCAACTCAGTCGACGTGCCGGTGTCCCGCACTTGGGTTCTGGTCAGTCGCCGCATGCAACAGTGAATTGTACTGATCAAACACCTCGTCCTACTGGGGAAATTAAAATTATTGTGACAGCTGCAGAAAGATATCTTGGTGTAACTGGTGTTACCAGTTTTATAAGGAAAAGGGCAGCGTATAGAGTTGTGAATGTGAGTTAAACGTATGTGGCATATGTAGTAGAAATACATCATTCAACAGGTGGGATATTAAAGTGGTTCATTTTTACAACTTGTGGAAAATGTATTGCCTATTTTAAACTCGGAGCTCCTCGTCTGATCCTTCCAGTTATGGATCAATATGGTTAACCTCTCATTTATGTAAACTTATGGACGTATAGTACTGAAACGGTTGAATTATATTTTTGAAGAGGGAGGCAATTTATCATTTTATCAGAGTATATTGTGGAAGGGGAGAATGATATTGGATTCAGTTTTATATTTGGAATACGATATTAGGAAAGCACAGTTAAAGTAAGTTGTTGCAATGACAGAACTTTTGACATTGAAAAGGCATGTAATATTTATGGAAGGAAGGACTTTTGGAAATCAGGAGAGGGGGAAATTGCAGCATTATTTTCTGTTTTTGTTTGTCATTTGGAAGGTCCCTGCAAGTAAGGGTGGGAAAGATATATCCTGGTGTGTATGAGATAGCGACTGGAACCGCACAAGACTGTATTTGTAACCCTTTATTATTTAATAATGTGATTAATGATATTTCCCGAGATAGCGTCGGTAAATTACTATGTACAGATGAAGGAGCTTTCTGGATTAGAGGCAGAAATTTGAATTTTAGTGTATGGAGTTGCAATTATCTATTAATATGTTTGAAAAAAGGAAATAGATGACGATGTAAGCTTTCGGTCGCTAAACATAAGTTATGTGTTTTACAAATAAGATTAATTGATCTGCAGATAATTTGAACTTATATGGTCAAACTCTTGAAGACGTGCCGGTACAAAGATTTACAAGCATATGGGAGGACTATAAGCTGACAAGGAAGCGCTACATCGTTATAATAACTGATCAATAGAAAGGAGCATTAAATATTCTCAGCTGTCCATGTGGATAATCTTGGGTGTTACACGAAAATCTTTGTTAATCATTTAGAATTGTTTAATTAAATCTGTTCTAGATTCTGACTGTGTGGCTTATGCATCAGCTTCATCTTCAACTTTAAAATGCTTGGATGTGATGCAAGCATAGACTTTAAGATTGTGTTGTTATGCAGTAAAGTCGTCCCATGTTTCGGTTTTACTGGTTGAAATGGGATAATCACCCTCACAATTGCGGCGGCTGAAATTGATATTAACATACCCGATTAATTTCAGGGGGCAGAGACATTATCATGCTGTTGAAAATGTGTTAGAGGACGGTTGGGAACACTCAGGAAGAGTGTTTTCAGTTTTGGATATCTGGGCTCTTATCACGCTTGGAGTATGGGATTGCTGGATTATGCAATATGTCCCAGTGTCGCGTTCTCAGTAACTCTACTTTGTTTTCTTTTCCCAATCACATTAGTCGATTTTAGGTTGAACAGTTTAATACAATGTAAATATTCTGTTCTGCCGGAGAATCTGTTGTCTCATCAGTATATTAAGGAAAATTATTATGATATGTTAACCATCAATCGTTACGAATCGTGTCAAGTTTGTTAGCATTTTTACAGATGGAACGAAAGATAATTTGACTGGGACTGCTGGAGTAGCCCATTCTTTTTATCTAAAGTACAGAAAATGATATGAAATTACTTTGCAACCATTTATCAGTATATACAGCTCAGCTGGTTACCATCATTTTAAGCTTAAGGTGGGTGAAGAAATTTTTTCCCATGTAACGTTATATTTGTTCAGATTACTTTTCGGTTTTGATAACTCTTAAACATGGTATGCTAGCAGTCGGTCAGATTTACTGTTGGAAACTCACCAGGCATTAATTCATATTCAAGTACTTGTTTATATATATTTTTTCTTATAGGTCCCTGAACACAGAGGTATTGAGGTAAATGAGTGGGTTGACTCTATGTTACAAAAGTTCAACTGTGGATAAAGACCCTTCACTTAACAAATAAGAAGTTCAGAGTTATGTATGTTGAGAATTAGGAGCTTATGGAAAGACTGATGGGAAAATGGGAACACCTTTACAGAATACATAAACGGGTTGGGTGTATGGGGAAAAAAGGGGTAAAACAAGAATGGACGGAATTATATTGATATGAACTAGAATGGGAACATAGAAGTTTATGGTTTATGGGGGAACCAAGAAGGGAAGGAATTATATCGCCATGACTTACTATGCTTAATGATTCCTTTTGTCATGTTGCAAAACATGTTTCCGGATCGTGCAGGCTTTTTCATTATGAAACGGTTGAACACAGGCCATTTCAGGGTGAAGCATATCAGGGAATAAATCATGCAGGCTTCATTGCAATCTTGGGAGGGCTTGATTGATTTCATTTAACCGTTTTCTTGGTTAAAGTCATGGGTGTGCCTTTAATTAAATTCGCAGTATTGTGCGTACAATTACGTATATACGTGTAATCGTATAATACGTATAATCGATATGATTTATTGGGAGTAATTTAGCTTTCATTAGAAGACAGAAGTAGTCAAGATTTTATTTCCCAATTGTCTACATCACACTCCAGTCCAGTTGACAGCGGGAAAGCGCCTTTAAGTTGCAGTGTCAGCCGCCGTTTATCCAATGCCCGACCTACTTCAAAATTTAGTCAATCATTCAAGGAGATAGCGGAGACTGGTGTGATTCACATTGGGTTAGTAAATGAGCATCTGACTTGACACAATCCGTCTTGTGGGAATGTCTGACAGTGAAGTTGGTGAGCGGAATGGGAATAGATGGACATATCCGCAGACGAATGTGCGGGCGGCATTCCGGAGTCGTTCTTTGTCTGGCATCTGTCGGGAAGAATAAGGTACCTAATCTCTTGGACGGTGCTTTGCACCTCCCCCCACACACACTATCTCAACGTCCCGGACTGCCGGTCGATGGGAAAATCCGCCCGGGAATAACACCTGGGAGATCAGGCGGTGAATCTGAGGAGCTGGAGTCCGGACTGGAGACTTTGCCGCCGCCTCTAGCGACTACTCAGGATGCGGCGCCATTAATCAACTGAAGCATCGAAGTGACGGGATATTTAACCGGGCTGATCACCAGCTGCCTGAAATTCGACTGAGTCACCATGTAAATAAATGTGTTTGTGCAGCAGCTGACATCCATCAGGAAAATCTCGAAGTTATAAAAGATCCTTTCAGAATCATTGAAATCGTGTCCTTTTCCTGAGACCTGATAATATATGAAATTTACAACTACCGTCATCCACAGGAGGATGAACCTGCCGGAGAGGGTGAAGAGTAAAACCACAGATCTCCTCCTGCTCTCCATCTCCGGGTCACTGCGGTTCTCCCCCTTGCTCTGACCCTTCAGCCCCTTACGAACCCGACTGGCCAGTAAAATGTGTCTGACTGTCAGAGCGTTGAGCAGCAGGATCCCAGCGAAAGGGAGGAACGGAGTTAAAACTGTATCGAACCAGTCATATCCTACCCACCCGGGGTCAGTGAAAACATTGTCCTTGGTAATACAGAGCCACGGTACATTGTTGATGATCTCATTGGGTTCCCGTACAAAGAATCGGGGAACGTTTCTCAGACAGAACAGTACGCCGGTTGTTGTTAGAACCACAGCCGCAGTTTTCCCGATGCAATATTTTCTTTTCCGTTTCTGGCAGCAAATGCGACAAACCGGTCAAAGGTGAAAATGACGGTGAACCAGACAGAACAGTCTGTGGCTGTGAACCTCAGTACATCGATAACACGGCACACAGGGGTGATGCTCAGAAAGATCCACCGGAAGTGATGCATTCTGATTCGAGTCAAAATGACGTTCGTGACAACGGTCAGTAGATCGGCCGCTGCCATGGCCACCAGGTAGTGAGTGGTGCAGGTAGAGAGGCCGCACTTTCCCCGGGACACGATCACAATCGCCACTACATTCACTGGAGAGAGAGAATAGACACTGGGCATTACTGAAACAGAGAGAGGGATCGGACTGTGACAGACTCCACAGGGAGACGTGAAGCGCAGGACTAGAGTTTCCGTCTGATCAATAACTTCGGAAAAGTGTACTTCAGAATGCAAACATCTCCTAGTCACAACTTCCCGGAGAGATCCCTGGCCCCAGCACTGGAACATCTCTGGACAAGGTGTCATTCAAGGCAAGAACAGCGTTTTATTCGATCCCGTGAGTTAGAGGAGAAACATAGACTTAGTTCCACTTGTTATTAAATATGAAAATTCAGAATGTGAAATTGACTGGATCAATATCTCTGATGGATATTTGCGCAGTGATGATCAGGTTGTAAGCTTGTAACATTATAAACAGGTTCACACCGATTACCACACAGAAATACCGAACATGAAATGCTCTGCTCACTCACCCGGAACCCCAATGACGGCAATGAACATGTAGAGTATTTTCTCCACACTGATTTACCGATCTATCATTGCAGATATTTTTTCCTGGCCAGTGATTTGTCTCTTTGTGCGACAGGCGATCTCTCGGAATGAAATGTTAAGGCAACACATGCCTGGGGTTTTTTAAAGCCATTTAGCAATTCCACAGGGACAGATTTCAACAGATTGAAAAAATAATGGTTTTTAAATTATTTACAAACCAATTACTTCAGATAGGTGCAATCCGTGCGATGACAGATTGTGATTAAATTAATGAATAATATTTAGCTCATTTGTGGGAGTTAGATTATACAACAAAGGTGACTGAACCGTCCCAGGTGTCTTATCAATTAAAAATGACTCCTGCCTCCCCAGGTCTCAACAATGTTCCGTTCTATGTGAATTCAATATTCGATAGGCTTTCAAACTAATTTCAGAGGGCTCGTCTAGGGAGGCTATTTGGGTGGAATTGAGGAATGGGAAACACGCACAGAAACACACTGACGCACACTAAGACGTATAGACAGGACACACACAGACACACGCACACACACCACACACACACACACACACACACACACACACACACACCACACACACACACACACACACACACACACACACACACACACACACACACACCACACACTTACTTTCTTACCGCCTCTGCGGCACTCAGTCGTGTTCTTTGACACATATAGTGTGCTATGATTAGAACATGCTCCCCCACACTAGACTGGTGAGTTTGATGGCGATTTGTCAGGGTTAGGGGTGGGTCCTGGACGAGCCCCCAAATGTTCTGAGTATGACTGAGTCACTGAAGTCTTTGAGCGTTTCATGGATAGAAAAGTGTTTAATCATCACCACAGACAGACATTATTTTGGAAAACCCCTCGGTAGAGTCCCCTAAACATAAACTTCATCAAGAGTTTATGCTCTTGAGGAGATTGGTAAGGGTCGGTGATTCAATACAGTTTCACAAGCTACTATGACATAATTTACTTCCATATTCTGTGTCTGACAAATGGTGCATATGTACAGTGGAAGCACCATTAGCTGCTAAGCCACCTCGGGAAGTTCAGTCTTCATTGTGTGGGTCAAACTAAATGCAGCAAATGTTCAAAATAATAACTCATCAGTTTTTTCTGAATCTGTCACAGCGAGGATTGCACCTGCTTGACGTAATTGGTTTGTAAGGAAATTAACAATGTTTACTCTAAAACCTGTTGAAATCTGTCTCCCTGGAGTTGCTAAATTATATTAAAAACCTTTGGCATGTGTAATCTCAACATCTCATTCCGAGAGTTCGTCTGTAGCACAGGAGGACAAACCACTGGACAGAGAAAATGCCTGCAATGTTGGATAGGTAGTTGAGTGTGGAGAAAATATTGTACCTGTTCATTGCGGTCATTGGAATTCCTGGTGAGTGAGCAGAGCAATTCATGTTCGCTATTTCTGTCAAGGCTCTGGAGTAGGGATCCAATCGCAGACCCAGTACAGCGCACACAGTGATATGTACTGAGTCGCAAATCCCGATGGTACAAACAAAGTCAGGGTCAAAATTCAGGTAGAGATCAAAACATCCAGAGAAATCCAAACACCAGAATCGGGAAACAGGCAGAGTCGATATTCAGACGGACAGGGTACCAGATACGAATGCTGGAAACGCTCAGGAAAATTCCCTGGCACAATCTGGCAACAAACCGGTGAAAGTACCGGACTGAAATACACTGAGCAATAAACAGAGCGGCAGGTGATAGGTGGAGCACAATGAGACACAGGTGGCAGCAATGCAGGTAATAATGAGAAACAGATGAGAGACGGAGTACTCAGTAACACGGGGGCCGGAGTAGAGCAGGAGCGGGGACAGGAACACATGGCAATGCGAGACCACAGACTGACAGCTGGAGGAAACACACCAAAAAGACAGAGTTCAACTGGAGGTACTGACAGTACCCCCGCCCCCGGCACACACACACTACGGACGCCTCCTGGCGTCGCGGCGGGTAGAGCTGGGTGCTGGCGATGAAAGTCCCTCATGAGCCAGGGCCTCCAGGATATTACGAGTTGGGACCCAGCACCTCTCCTCAGGTCCGTAGCCCTCCTAGTCCACAAGGTACTGGAGGCTGTGACGGTGACGAACGTCCAGCAGCCGACGCACCGTGAACACCTCTGACCCATCGATGAGCCTGGAGGGAGGGTGGGTTTGGTACAAGACACAGTGGTGGCCTATAATACGCTTTATGCGGGAGACATGGAAGGTGAGATGAATACGGCGGAGAATGGAGGGGAGTTTGAGACGGACTGCAGCATGGCTGCTGACTTAGCAATGGCAAAGAGGCCGATGAAGCGGGGGGGGTGGGGGTGGTACGAATTTGTGGGGATTCACCTTGCGGGGTAGGTCTGAAGTTGAAAACCACACACGCTGTCCCTATCGGTAATGTGGGGCCTTGGAGCGATGGCCGTCAGCTTGACGATTGATCCTGACAGAGGCTCGGAGAAGAGCATTGCGGTGAAAAGTCAGGAGATTAATCTGCAACTTTTTAAAACTCTGGCTCGACCACATCTGGAGTATTTCATACAGTTCTGGTCATCCCACTTTTGGAAGGATGCTGACATTTTGGAGAGGGTGACTTCGTCAGTGACTTCGTTCTGCTGCGCATTTGATTTTATGCCGCAGTTTCGTTTCGAAAGTGGAGTTTTCATTTCTACTGTAAGAAAAGTTATGCCGGCAGTTCTGAAAATCACTGCTGGTTAAACTCCAGCCACAGAGAGTGAAGAATTATCTAAATTTGGGAAGCTGAAGGATGGAGAAAAGTTGTTTTTGTCGGAGATACAACAGGTTCGACCTTACTTAATCTTCATTCGGAAGGAATCAGTAACCTGCAATCCAAGATAGTCCCTGCTAAAGAGCAGAAAGGACTGGAGCAGGGTTTTTCCAAGGAAAGGTCAGCGCCTTTAAGCCGTTTTATTTCCTTCATCGTAAATCCTTCGGGCAAGGCATTTTTCCATTGGGATCGGCAGTAACGTCACGTCGTAGGATAATTTAGTACTTCAAGGAAAGTCTCTCCTAATTGACTGTGTAAATCAATTGGACTTTTGCATTTACTACTTTAAAGAACTGAGTTCGTGTTTCTCGTTATAAGAACTGTTCGAGCTGCCGTATAGCAGTCCACTTCCGGTTAAGTAAGTCGTTTGTTTACTTTTATGTTTTTTTGAGCAGTGTTTAATACAAGATTTATTTGATGATTTAAAATAACCTGTCTCAATTCTATATTCATTGTTGCCATATCGTAACAGCTAATTAAGGTCTGACACCTTGGTAAAAGTAATCTGAGAGCTTAATTCTTTTGGGATGCCCAAACTTTTGCCTGGTTCTCCTTTCCTTTCATTCACTCTAAAATTGTACAAAACAAAAATAATACACTAATCTTGCTTAAAATGTTGAAAAGAATGTTTCGTATTTAACCGTATGACTTTCGGAGACCAGTTCATCTTCTATTCACTGAGCTATTCACAGTAACAGACATTTTGACCAGGGGTGCCCAAACCTTTGCATGCCACTTTAAGTATTTGGCTTTCAGTGGTAATATGGTAAACTGGATTTACCAGATGACACCTGGATTCAGAGCGCGAGTGGACAGCGAAGTAGATTATCGAAAGTAGAAGATGTCTGTAGCAGCTGGGTAAATCGGCTGAAGATTTTGCAGCTGCAATGAAATGTGGACCAGTGTGAGGTGTTGCACTTTGCCAGGAACAGCCAATGTAGGGTGAATGGTAGGAGATTGTGGTCTGCAGAGAGCAGAGGAATCTGGGAACGCTGGAAAAATATCAGGAAGCTTGAAAAATACAGACAGAAGTTCGCAATGGTGATCCCTGGTCTGTCTTGGTGGGCACCAAGTTCGGTCTGTAAGTGCCGGTGGCAATATTGAAAGTGAAGGGTATCATCCGAAACATCGGCTCATTAGATGGTATCTGACCTGGTATGTTTCCTGAAATACTGCATTCAGTTCCCGTTAGCATTTTATACAAAGGATAGTTTGTGCTGGAGGATACCGCGGGACATCAAGTGGGATTGTGGCGGATCCCAGTGTATAACTCCCTGAAAGTGCCTACTCAGGGTGGGTGGTAAAGGCGGGTGTCGGGACTGCCTGTCTTTAGCAGTCGAGGCACTGGGTTCCAGTGTCAGGTAGATACTACATTTTGCAGTTTTATAAATCTCCAGTTTAATCCCATCTCAAGTGCTGCGATTCTATTATAGGAAAATATGGAGGTTTTGGACGGTGGGTAGAGAGGTTTTCCAGGATTCGGAGTAGATAAGGACAGTTTGGAAAATCT
Source organism: Hemitrygon akajei (assembly GCF_048418815.1). Classification (NCBI taxonomy): domain Eukaryota; kingdom Metazoa; phylum Chordata; class Chondrichthyes; order Myliobatiformes; family Dasyatidae; genus Hemitrygon; species Hemitrygon akajei. Next base: position 4,605,891 of record NW_027331924.1, read on the forward strand.
AAGGATATTTTCCCTGGAGCGGCAGAGCCTGAGGGTTGTCTGGCAGAGGTTTATTGGAATATGAGAAGTGGACAACATGTATCTTCGTCACTAAGGATGAAAAGTCTAATTCCAGAGCCCATGTACTTAAAGTAAAATCTAGAACCCTAACTGATGAGTCATTTTTGCACTAATTAGGTATTTTGTAATTCAGTGTAATTTTGTATCTTTTCTTAATACCACCGATAGCAGCAACTCGCTGCTGTCCGGAAGGGTGATGGAGTGGAAGAGGAGGGGCTATGTATGGCACAGATTTCCACCCGGCTTATCATAGGTCAGACATACTGCTGTCCCCTGCTCTCACTGGCTGAGCTGCCTGTCATTCAAATATTTCATCTGACCGTCACTCACGAGAGAGGTGGAGATGTGAAAATAGTATCTATGTCGCCTTGAGAAAATAGAGGCAGATGCAGTTCAACACGCTGAAGTTCAGTTGCGTGTCATATCCCGAGGCCTTACAAAAAGTTAAACCAGTTTCCGACTGGTCAGCTTGATAAATTGTTCCCAGACAGAGAACAGAGTGTGACGTCACTGGGCACTGTAGTCGCTAGATAAATGGGCTGAAGATTTTGCAGCTGGCATATAATGTGGACCATTGTGAGGTGTTGCACTTAGCCAGGAATAACCAGGTAGAACTAACACAGTGACTGGCGGGGGATTGTCACCTGTGGAGAACAGGTGGATCTGGCAATATAGTCCCATACCTCAAGGTAGAGTCATGAACAGAGCTTTTGGCACATTGGCCTTCATAAATATAAGTACTGTTAACACGAATTGGAATGCTATGTTGAGGTTGTAAAGGACGGTAGTGAGGACAATCCTGCAGTATTGTGTGCAGTTTGGGCCACCTATCCATGGGCAAGATATCAAGGAGATTGAAAGATTACAGATAACATTTATAATGATTTTCCCAGGATTTGAGGACCTGAGTTGGAGAGAATGATTCAAATGGTTTTGCCACCTCAGCTTGGGCGAGACTAGAACAAGAGGTCATAAGTTAAGTGTAAAAGGTGTGTTGCTGAAGGGGAAGATGAGATGCTTTCCTAATTCAGAAAGCAGTGTGAGTGTGGATTGGCCAGAGAAAGTGGTGAAAACATTTGGATAGGTACATGGACGGGAGGAGTATGAACGAATATGGTCCCGGTGCAGGTCGAAAGGACTCGGCCAGAAAACAGGTCATCACAGATTGGAAGAGACTCTTGGTCTGTTTATCCAGGTGGTGTTACGTAACTCTATATCCTATCCCTAAGAATCGTTTCCAAAAACTTTCCTACCACTGCGTGAGTTTATATTTTCCAGGAGGATCTACCACCTACTTAAAACATTTATAATCACTTTTCTGCGATCTTACTTTTGGCTCTCAATAATCTGCAGTATATCCCAACAGGTTCTGAGGAAATTGCCCACTTTATTTCCCGTTAATAAACCAAACGTTTCCCGTTAATAAACCATCCTTTGTAATTATACAAAGTTAAAATATATTGTCGTTAAGTACGAAATAAGAAAGATTAAGTCAAAGACTCTTACAGCGGGAAAAGTATCCTTCAGCTCCTGTGCTCATGTGACTATTCAAGCTAATTCATGCCCAGAGGAGATGGGATACACGCAGCAGACGGGACTATTTTGTTGGGCACCAAGTCGGCAAGGAACTGCCGGTGTTAATGCTGAAAGTAAAGTGTCTAATTCGAAACGTCAGCTCTATGCCTCTCCATAGATGCTGCCTGAATTGGTATGTTTCTTTAAATATTGCATTCAGTTCTGTTTAACATTCCATACAAAGGATATATTCTACAGATGACTCCAGAGGAAATGCACCAGGATATGGAGGATCCCTGTGTGTAACCCCCTGAAAGCGGCTGCGCAGGGGGATGGGATGGTAAAGGCAATGTCCGGCCTGCTTGTCTTTAGTAGTCGAGGCACTGAGTTTCGGTGTCAGGTAGGTATGTTACAGTTTCATAAATCTCTAGTTTCATTGCATCTGAGGAGTTGTAATTCTATCATCGGAAAAATGTGAAGGTTTTAGACAGTGAGTGGAAAAGTTTTACCGGGTTGCAGCCTGGATAAGGAGAGATTGGGCAGTTTAGGCTTATTTTCTCTGGAGCGGTGGCCGCTGAGGGAGGTCTGGCAGACGTTTATCGGAATGTGAGAGGCACAGACAGAGTGGACAACCTGTATTTTGCACAAGGAGGAAATATCTAATACCCGAGAGCATAAATTTAAGTTGAAACGGGGAACAATAACTGATGAATCCATTCTTGCTCTATTTATGTATTTTTAAATTTAGTGTATTTTTTAACTTTTCTCCACATTAATGTTGTGTAAAAAAGAAACAACTAGCAAAACTCTTTTACTCCGCCACCACAAACATCGCTGGAATAGACCCACCGAGGCGTCGAAGGGGATCCACGCTCGTCTTTGTGAAAGCCGAGGACGGAGACTCCGACAGCAGCTACTCTCCGAACTCTGCAACGGCGATGGAGCAGAAGAAGAGGGGCTGAGCATGGGGCAGATTTCCACCCGGCCTATCGTAGCTCAGACCGACCGCTGTCCCCTGCTGTCACTGGCTGAGATGCCTATCGGTTAATTGAGAAGATTAGTTAATGTGAACGTCAGTCATAGGGAGAAGTGAAAATGTGAAAATGTTGCCTAATGAAAACAGAGGCAGTTGCAGTTCAACAGGTTAAAGAACGTGTATTATCCAGAGGCCTTCAAAAAGATTAACACGTCTGTGACTGGTAAACTTAAACTCACCAGGCATTAATTCATATTCAAGTACTTGTTTATATATTTTTGTCTTGTAGGTCCCTGAACACAGGTGTATTGAGGGGAACGAGTGGGTTGACTGTGAGTTACAAAAGTTTAACTGTGGATAAAGACACTTCACTTAACAATTCAGAAGTTCAGAGTTATGTATGATGAGAATTAGGAGCTTATGGAAAGACTGATGGGAAAATGGGTACACCTTTACAGAAAACATAAACGTGTTGGGTGTATGGGGAGAAAGGGGTAAAACAAGAACGGACGGAATTATATTGACATGAACTAGAATGGGAACATGAAAGTGCTGGGTTTATGGGAGAAGCAAGAAGCGAATGAAGTATATCGCCATGATTTACTAAGCTTAATTATTCCTTTTGTCATGTTCCAAAACATGCTTCCGGATTGTGTAGACTTTTTCATTATGAACACAGGCCATTTCAGGGTGAAGCATATCAGGAAAGAAATCATACAGGCTTTATTGCAATTTTGGGGGCCTTAGCTGATTTCATTTAACCGCTTTCTTAAGTCATGGGTGTGACTTTAATTTAATTAGTAGTATTGTGTTTCATTACGTATAATCGATAGGATTTGTTGGGGGTAATTTAGCTTTCATTAGAAGACAGAAGCAGTTCTCTATTATTTCCCAGTTCTCTACACCACAGTCCAGTCCAGTTGATAACGGGAATGCGCCTTTAAGTTGTAGTGCCTTAATTTTGCCAATCATTAAACGAGATGGTGGAGACTGGTGTGATTCACATTGGGTTATTAAATGAGCAACAGACTCGTCCCGCGCGGTCTTGTGCGAATGTCTGACAGTGAAATTGGTGAGCGGAATGGGAATAGATGGACATATCCGCAGACGAATGTGCGGACGGCATTCCGGAGTAGTTCTTTGTCTGGCATCTGGCGGGAAGAATGAGGTTCTGACTCTCTTGGACGGTGCGTTGCCCCTCCCCCCACACTCACTATCTTAACGTCCCGGACTGCCGGTCGATGGGACAATCCGCCCGGGAATAACACCTGGGAGATCAGGCGGTGAATCTGAGGAGCTGGAGCCCGGACTGGAGACTCTGCCGCCGCCTCTGGCGACTACTCAGGTTGCGGCGCCGTTAATCAACTGAAACATCGAAGTGACGGGATATTTCACCGCGCTGATGGCCTGCTCCCTGAATTTCGACTGAGTCACCGCGTAAATAACTGTGTTCGTGCAGCAGCTGCAATTCATCAAGAAATACCCGAGGTAGTGAAAGATCCATTCAGAAGCATTGAAATCGAGTCCTGTTCCCGTGACCTGATAATATATGAAATTTACAACCATTGTCATGCACAGGAGGATGAAGCTGCCGGAGATGGTGAAGAGTAAAATCACAGACCTCCTCCTGCTCTCCATCTCCGGGTCACTGCGGTTCTCCCCCTTGCTCTGACCCTTCAGCCCCTTACGGACTCGATTGGCCACTAAAATGTGTCTGACTGTCAGAGCGTTGAGCAGCAGGATCACAGCGAAAGGGAGGAACGGAGTTAAAACCGTATCGAGCCAGTCATACACTACCCATCCGGGTTCAATGAAATAATTGTCCATGATAATGCAGAACCACGGTATATTATCGATCATTATTGCGGGTTCCCGCGTGAAGTATCGAGGAACGTTTCTCAGACAGGTCAGTATGCCGGTTGCTGTTAGAACCACACCCGCAGTTTTCCCGGTGCAATATCTTGTTTTCAGTTTCTGGCAGCAAATGGCGACAAACCGATCAAAGGTAAAAGTAACGGTGAACCAGACAGAACATCGTGTAGCTGTGTTACTCAGTACATCGATAACACTGCACACAGGGGTGATGCTCAGAAAAATCCACGGGAAGTTATAGAATCTTATTCGAACCAAAATGACCTCGGTGACAATGGTCAGTAGATCGGCCGCTGCCATGGCCACCAGGTAGCGAGTAGTGCAGGTAGAGAGGCCGCACTTTCCCCGGGACAGGATCACAATAGCCAATAAATTCACTGGAAAGAGAGAACAGACACTGGACATTACTGAAAACATTGTCCGGGAATTGACATGGGATCGGGCTTTAGGTAAAACTCGGGAGTGCTAGAGTCTGTAAACGGCTGCTAATCTAACACCAGAAATGGGTCGCACTGCCTCTGACCTGTCTTCTTCAGTGTGGAGATAAGACGATGTGTGGGGAATCGTTGGCGGTAAAAGCGATCTGCATGAACAACAACGATCGGTGCTGATCCCCATTCCAGTCGCTGATGGGGCCGGTTTCACTGAATTAACTGTGACTGACCAGGACTCTGGAAAATCAGCATCTGATGAGGCCGAGAAGGGATACAGAGAGGTGAAACACACACAAAACTGGAGGAACTCAGCAGGTCAGACAGCATCCATGGAATTGAATTATCTTTCTTTTCGGGTCGAGACCCTCCTTCAAGACGAACAGCTGCCCCGATTAATGACGGGTTTCAGAGGGAAAGAAGGAACAACTTATTGACCTGTGGCTGAGTTGCTCCGTTAATGGATTAATTCTGCAGCGCAGTTTAATTCGATAACACACGGCAGTAGATCCGTGAACTCTGGTTCAGGTGATCAGACACAATTATTGACCAACAGACAGTGGGATCCGACTGTGACAGACTCCACAGGGAGACGTGAAGCGCAGGACTAGGGTTTCCCTCTGATCAATAACTTAGGAAAAGTGTACTTCAGAATGCAAACATCTCCCAGTCACATTTCCCGGAGAGATCCCTGGCCCCAGCACTGGAACATCTCTGGACAAGGTGTCATTCAAGGCAAGAACAGCGTTCTATTCGATCCCGTGAGTTAGAGGAGAAACATAGATTTATTCCACTTGTTATTAAATATGAAAATTCAGAATGTGAAATTGACTGGATCAATACCTCTGATGGATACTTGTGCAGTAATGAGCAGGTTGTAAGCTTGTAACATTATCTTAAACAGGCTCAGAAAACCCAGAAATAACCAACGTGAAATGCTCTGCTCACTCACCTGGAACTCCAATGGCGGCAATGAAGATGTACAATATTTTCTCCACACTCCTGTATCTATCGTATACTGCAGACATTTTCTCTGGCCAGTGATTTGTCTCTTTGTGCGACAGGCGATCTCTCGGAATGAAATGTTAAAGCACCACATGCCTGGGGTTTTTAAAGCCGTTTAGCAATTCCACTGGGACAGATTTCAACAGATTTAAAAATAAAGTTTTTAAAATTATTTACAAACCAATTACGTCAGACAGGTAAAATCCCTGCGATGACAGATTGTGATTAAATTAATGAATAATATTTAGATCATGTGTGGGAGTTAGTTTGTTACAAAAAAGGTGACTGAACCGTCCGAGGTGTCTCATCAATTAAATGTGCTTGCACTGGAAATATGTACTTCAAATGAACCATTTGTCTGACACAGAATATTGAAGTAAATTATGTAATTGTGCTTCTGAAATTCTACTGAATCACCTGCTGTTACCATTCTCCTCCAGATTATAAACTCCTGATGTAGTTTGTGTTTGTGGGACCTTACTGAGAGGCCTCGAAGAAAATGTCTGTTTGTATTGATTAATAAACACAATTTCATATCTACTAAATCCTCCAATTGCTTCAGTGACTTAGTCACACGCAGATCATTTGGATGCTCATCCAGGACCCATCCCTAACCCGAACACATGCCATAAAATTGAGCAGTCTAGTGGGGGGAGGGGTCTGTTTTAATTATGTCACTCCGTATGTTTCAAAGGTCACGGCTGAGAGCTGGAGAGGCGGATAAGAAAGTGCAGTTTTGAGTGTATCTGTGTGTGTGTGTGTGTGTGTGTGTGTGTGTGTGTGTGTGTGTGTGTGTGTGTGTGTGTGTGTGTGTGTGTGCATGCGTGTGCGTCTATGAGTGTTTGTGTGTGTGTGTGTGCGCACGTGTGTGTGTGTGTCTGTCTGTCTGTCTGCCTATAAGTGTTAGTGTGTGTCAGTGTGTTTCTGTGCCTGTGTCTCTGCTTGTCCCTACCTGAATATACACGTGCTCGTACACCTCCAATTCAGTTTATCCCCCTTGGTTCAGTCCCTTCCCATCTGTCTCCGCAATGCAGATGTTCTCGAACACTCATTTCAAACGCTTCACAAAATGGCTGCTGAACCGTAACCAAGCAAGAACAGAGGCCACATTTCAAACTTTCAAAATTTCAATTTCTCTGTCAGAAATAAATCAACCTCGAGACTCGTCACAACTCCATTTCAGCAGACACCCGCACACGCAAAATAGATTATCCCGGAGCAAGGATCATTTCAAACAGTTCATAAAATAGCTATCTCCATTTAAAAATAAACCAGAACAGAAGTCAAAGTACATATTGAATTAATTGTTATTGCATTAAAAACGGAACAATCTTGAGTTCTGACAGATCTCCAAATCCTCCGGCTCCCCCAAGCCAGTTCCCACCCCCGAATCCGCCAAAACCCCCAACTCTGTGCAAATCAGTGTGCATCCACAAATCTGTGCTCACTGGCAAAACCTCATTCAACCCTCAAAGCTGCGTGCACCCCAAAAGCAACAGACACCCGAAAATTCCATTGCACGCACATAATGTCTGACATACCCCTAAATCTGTGCACATCCGCAAAGCAACATTTACCACCAAATCCATACGCACCCCGAGATTCAGCGACAGCTCCTGAAATATGCGCACATCCACAAATCCATGCGGAACACAAATCCGTGCGCACACCTACACATTACACTCTCACCGAGCAGGATTCACTTCAACCACTTTACAAAATAGCTGCTTCCACCTTAAAAATAGCAAGAACAAAGTTTAAATTGCTAACACATGTCCACATGTGTTCCTCGTATAATCATTTACATCCCATTAAATCTTCGCACCTCACCAAACCCATATTTATCCCTTCAGCAGTGGGTGTCCCAAATCCACGGATCCTCATATCCGCTGACAAACCCCGATATCTGCTCACATTCACAAATCGCTGTGTACCCCCATATTCACCAAAACATCCCTAAGTCTGCACATTCCTCAAATCTGTGTGCACTCCCAAATCCGTGACCACGCCGAAACAGTAGACACACCCAAATCTACCGATATACCCAGATTTGTGCGCATCCCAAACCTGTTGACGCTCCCACATGCAAGTTACATTATCTAAGAGAAGGGATCATTTCAGACAGTCTCAAAATATCCGCCTCCACCCTAAAAAATAGCAAGAACTGAGGTCAAGGTTCAGGTTGCATTTATTATTAAAGTTTGTATCAATGAAACAACCTTGAGATCCGAAAACCTCCGAATCCACCGGGATTCCCAAATCTGCGCTCATCTGTAAATCTGTGTGTTCTCCCAAAACTGTGCACACCCGCAAAGCCGCAGGCAAACCACAACTCAGTGTTCACTCCCAAATCAGTGTGCACCCCAAATCCGTGCGCACCCCAAACCTGCCGACACTCCCAAATCCACCTACATACCCAGATCCGTGCGCACTCCAAACCTGCCGACTCTCCCAAATCCACCAACATACCCAGTTCCGTGCGCACCCCAAACCTGCCGACACTCCCAAATCCACCCACATACCCAGTTCCGTGCGCACCCCAAACCTGCTGACAACTCCACCTGCTCATTAGATTATCCCAGAGCAAGAATCACTTCAAACAAACCACAAAAAAGCTGCCACCACCTTAAATCAAATAGCAGGAACACAGTTCAAAGTGTATTTGTTATTAAAGTATCTATAAATGAAACAATGTTGAGATTCATCACACCCCTAAATACAAAGGCACCCCAGTCTGTGTGTATTCCCGAATCCGCCGATATACATAATTCTTTGCAGTGTCTGAAATAAATTTGCACTCCCAAACAGCTGCCTCCATCTTAAAGAGTTCGAAGTTCATAATGTGTTCATTATTAATGTTTGTCTGCATCTCCGAGTGTTTATATGCATTCGCGTGTGTGTCTGTCCTTCTCTTGTGTCAGAGAGTAGCTAGCAGACAACACCAGTGCTTTGTCGTGACGGCTTGGCGACTGAGAACACTTGGCGAGTACAACAGAGGATGTGTGTACACTGGTTCGGGGATCTATATAGCATTGCATTACTTGTAAGGGATACAGCAATATCATGGGCTTAACTCTGAGGAGGTTGAACAGGGAAGGAAAGAGTAAACCTTTGTGGAGCGTTTGATGGTTCTGGGCGAAAAATAAGGGAGAAACATATAACAATTATATTATAATCATATAACAACTATAGCACGGAAACAGGCCATCTCGGCCCTTCTAGTCCGTGCCGAACGCTTACCCTCACCTAATCCCACCGATCTGCACATAGCCCATAACCCTCCATTCCTTTCCTATCAATATACCTATGCAATTTTAATTTAAATGACAATATTGAACCTGCCTCTACCACTTCTCATTGAAGCTGGTTCCACACAGCTTCCAATCCCTGAATACTGAAATTCCACCTCGTGTTACCCCTAAACTTTTGCCCCTTAACTCTCAACCCATGTCCTCTTGTTCGAATCTCCCCCATACTCATGAAAAAAAAGCCTATCCACGTCAACTCTATCTATTCCCAACATAATTTTAAATACCTCTATCAAGTGCACCGTCAACCTTCTACGCTCCGAAGAAAAAGACCTAACTTGTTCAACCTTTCTCTGTAACTCAGGTGTTGAAACCCAGGTAACATTCTATAAATCTCCTCTGAAATCTCTCTATTTTGTTGACATCTTTCCTACAATTCGGTGACCAGAACTGTACACAATACTCCAAATTTGGCCTTGACAATGCCTTGTACAATTTTAAAATTACATCACAACTCCTGTACTCAATGCTCTGATTTATAAAGGCCAGCATACCAAAAGCATTCTTCACCACCCTATCCACATGAGATTCCACCTTCAGGGAACCATGCACCATTATTCCTAGAGCACTCTGTTCTACTGCATTCTTCAATGCCCCACCATTTACCATGAATGTTGCATTTTGATTAATCCTTCTAATATGTAGCACCTCACACTTATCAGCACTAACCTCCATCTGCCATCTTTCAGCCCACTCTCATAACTGGCCTAAATCTCTCCGCAAGCTTTGAAAACCTACTTCATTATTCACATTGTCATAGTATGATCTGCATACTTACTAATCCAATTTACCACCCCATCATCTGGATCATTAATGAATATGACAAACAATATTGGACCCAGTGCAGATACCTGAGGCACATCACTTGTCACCGGCGTCCAAACTGACAAACAGTTATCCACCACTACTCTCTGGCACCTCCCACCCAGCCACTGTTGAATCCATTTTGCTTTTTCAATAGTAATACCTAACAGTTGAACCTTCCTAATTAACCTTCCGTGCGGAACCTTGTCAAAGGCCTTAGTGAAGTCCATATAAACAGCATCCACTGTTTTACCCTCGTCAACTTTCCTCGTAACCTCTTCAGAAAATACAATAGGATTTGTCAAACATGACCTTCCACGCACAAATCCATCTTGACTGTTCCTAATCAGACCCCGTCTATCCAGATAAATACATACACCATCTCTAAGAATACTTTCCATTATTTTACCCACCACTGACGTCAAACTGACAGGCCTATAATTGCTAGCTTTACTCTCAGAACACATTTTAAACAATGAAACCACATGAGCAATACGCCAGTCCTCCACCACCATCCCCGTTTCTAACGACATTTGAAATATTTCTGTCAGAGACCCTGCTATTTCTACACTAACTTCCCTCAAGGTACTAGGGAATATCCTGTCAGGATCCGGAGATTTATCGACTTTTAAATTCCTTAAATGCGCCAGTACTTCCTCCTCTTTATTCATAATAGTTTTCATAACTTCTCTATTGTTTTCCTTACCTTACACAATTCAATATCATTCTCCTTAATGAATACCGAAGGATAGATCTCTCCATCACTTTTGGCTCCACACATAGATGTCCACTCTGATTCTCCAATGGACCAATTTTATCCCTCACTATCCTTTTGCAATTAAAATAACATTAGAAACCGTTTGGATTTATTTACACCTTATTTGTCAAAGCAACCTCATATCATCTTTTAGCTTTTCTAATTTATTTCTTAAGATTCTTTTTACATTCGTTATATTCCTCGAGCACCTCATTTACTCCATGCTGCCTATATTTATTGTAGATATCTCTCATTTTCAGAACCAATTTTCCAATATCCATTGACAACCATTGCTCTCTCAAACTTTTAACCTTTCCTTTCAACCTAACAGGAACATAAATATTCTGTACCCTCAAAATTTCACCTTTCAATGTCCTCCATTTTTTTAATTACATCGTTCCCATAAAACAAATTGTCCCAATCCACTCCTTCTAAATCCTTTCGTATCTCCTCAGAATTAGCCTTTCTCCAATCAAAAATCTCAACCTTGGGTCCAGACCTGTCCTTCTCCATAATTATATTGAAACTAATGGCATTGTGATCAATGGAACCGAAGTGCACCCCAACATATAACTCCATCGCCTGACCTACCTCATTACCTAACAGGAGATCCAACACCGTCCCTTCTCTAGTTGGTACCTCTATGTATTGCTGCAAAAAAAGCTAGATGCACACATTTTACAAACCCAAAACCATCCAGCCCTTTTACAGAATGGGCTTCTCAGTCTATGTGTGGAGAATTAAAATCTCCCACAATCACAACCTTATGCTTCCTACAAATATCTGCTATCTCCTTACAAATTTGCTCCCCCAATTCTCGCTCCCCATTAGGTGGTCTATAATACAACCTTATAAGTGTTACTATACCTTTCCCATTCCTCAATTCCACCCAAACAATCTCCCTAGTCGAGCCCTCTAATCTATCCTGCCAAAGCACCACTGTAATATTTTCTGTTACAAGCAATGCGCACGGAATGGGACACAGTGGAGACGGGCGGAGTCAGGAGTGATTCAGCGGCTGATCTTGCTTTACGGATGTGCTAAGATTTAGGGGTATGGAAGCGAATGGGTGGGTGCACAGGTATTTTGAGGTATCCGTTGCTTTCGGGATTCACACTGATTTAAGAGTTGAATGAGGGTTTTGCAGTGAGCACAGATTTGTGGGCTCACACTGAGTTGCACAGAGTTGGATGTGTTGGCGGATTCGGGGGTGCACACTGACTTGTGGGAGACGTTGGATTTTGAGGTGTATCGAATCTCAAATTCCGTTTATACAGACTTCAATAATAAATGCAATATGAACTTTGACTTCTGTTCTTGCTTTTGTTAAATGGAGAGAGCCGATTTGTGAACTATTTGAAATTATTCTTGCTCTGTCCATGTGGGGGTGTCTGCTGATCTGGACAGGTGACGAGTCTCAAGGCTGTTTCATTTGTACATAAAATAATAATCAATGAAATTTGAATTTTGACCTCTGTTCTTGATTACTTGATGGTTCTTGCACATGCAACACACTCACACACACACACACACACACACACACACACACACACACACACACACACACACACACACACACACACACACACACACACACACACACACACACACACACACACACACACACACACACACACACACACACCCCTTCTCTTCTGCCACTCCAGCTCTCATCCATGTATTTTGACACACATAGGATGCCATGATTAAAACATACTCCCCCCACTGGACTGTTGAATTTGATGGCCATGTGTCAGGGTTAAGGATGAGTCCTGGACGAACCCTCAGATATTCTGACTGACTGAGTCACTGATGGCGTTGGAGGGTTTCATGGATAGGGGAGTGTTTATTCACCATCACAAACAGATGTTTTGTTTTGGAAACCCCCTCGGTGAAGTTCCCTAGAAATAACCTACATCCAGAATTTATACTCTTAACGAGAATGGTAACAGTCGATGAAACAGTTAAATTTCAAGGTAGAATGACACAAATTATATCAATATTATGTGTCTGACAAATGGTTCCTTTGAAGTACATATATGCAGTGGAAGCACATTTAATTGATAAGACACCTCGGACCTCGATTAGGCAAATCTGAACGTTCAGTCACATTTGTTGGGACAAAATATCTTCCAGAAGTGGTCCAAATATTAATTCATTAATTTAACCACAATGTACCACGGCAGGGATTGCACCTGCTTGACGTAATTGGTTAGTAAATAATTTTTAAAATGATTTTTAAATCTGCTGAAATCTGTCCCTGTGGAGTCGATAAATGATATTAAATACGCCAGGCATGTGTTACCTCAACATTTCATTCCGAGAGATCGCCTGTTGTAGAGGGGGAAAAATCACTGGACAGAGACAATATTTCCAATGTTGAATAAGTACGAGAGGGTGGGGAAAATATTGTACGTGTTCATTGCTGTCATTGGAGTTCCTGGTGAGTGAGCAGAGCAATTCATGTTTGCTATTTCTGTGTGTTAACCTCTGTGATTCTGTTTATGATTATTTTACAAGCTTCCAATTTGATGATCGTTGCACAAATATCCGCAGAGCTATCGATACTGTCAGTTCAACAATAACCTACATCCAGAATTTATACTCTTAACGAGAATGGTAACAGTCGATGAAACAGTTAAATTTCAAGGTAGAATGACACAAATTATATCAATATTATGTGTCTGACAAATGGTTCCTTTGAAGTACATATATGCAGTGGAAGCACATTTAATTGATAAGACACCTCGGACCTCGATTAGGCAAATCTGAACGTTCAGTCACATTTGTTGGGACAAAATATCTTCCAGAAGTGGTCCAAATATTAATTCATTAATTTAACCACAATTTAGTAATGACAAGCAGTACTAAATCTCTACCCCTTCTGTAAGTCACGGAATCGGCTCGAACGCTGTTCTCGCCATTAATGACACCTTGTCCAGAATTGTGCCACTGCTGGGCACAGCCAATTCTCTGTGAAGGAGTGACGTTGGACATTGGAGAGTTCACTGTTTCTCAGTTATTGATCAGAGAAATTCTCTGGTCCAGAGTTTCACGTCTCCCTGCGGAGTCAGTCACAGTCGGATTCCGCTGCCTGTTGGTCAATAGTTGGGTCTGATTACCTGAAACAGTCTCCAAAGATCTGCTGCCGTGTGTTATCGAATTAAACTGCGCTGTAAAATAATCCATTAACCGAGCCATTCAGTCTCTGGTTGCTAATCTGTCCCTCCAGTATTTTGGTGCGTTACTCCCCTCTGTATCCCTTCTCGGTCACATCAGATGCCGAGATTCCAGAGGGCTGGTCATTTACGGTTAAATCAGTGAAACCGGCTCCATCAGCGAATGGAATCGGGATCAGCACCGATGGCCATCGTTCTTGCAGCTCTTTTGTTTTTCTTTTGTTTTTAAATCGCCGATGGTGGAACACACGTCGTTCTATCTCCACACTGAAGAAGGCAGATCAAAGACAGTGTGACCCGGGTCTGCTGTCAGATTAACAGCCGTTCACAGACTCCAGCCATCCCGATCTTTAGCTGAAACCCGATCAGTGTTAAATCCCGGAGAATGCCCAGTGTCTGCTCTCTCTCTCTCTCTCTCTCTCTCTCTCTCTCTCTCTCTCTCTCTCTCTCTCTCTCTCTCTCTCTCTCTCTCACTCTCTCTCTCTCTCTCTCTCTCTCTCTCTCTCTCTCTCTCTCTCTCTCTCTCTCTCTGTCTCCCCCCTCCCCCCCCCCAGTGAATCTAATGGCGATTGTGATCTTGTCCCGGGGAAAGTGCGGCTTCTCTTCCTGCACCACTCGCTACCTGGTGGCCATGGCAGCGGCGGATCTACTGACTGTTGACACCAAGCTCATTTTGTATCGAATCAATTGGTATTACTTCCCATGGAGTTTTCTGGGCATCACCCCTGTGTGCAGTGTTATCGATGTACTGAGGTTCACAGCCACGGACTGTTCTGTCTGGTTCACCGTCACTTTCACCTTTGACCGATTTGTCGCCATTTGCTGTCAGAAGCTGAAAACAAAATATTGCACCGGGAAAACTGCGGCTGTGGTTCCAAAAAACAGCCGGCGTACAGTTTTGCCTGAAAAACGTTCCTCGTTACTTTACTTGGAAACCCGGGATGATCATCAACAATGTACCGTGGCTCTGTAAAGCCGAAACCTTACTGCACCACAACACAGTCTTTAAGCCCCTGCTTGTATCACATCCAGACATTTCACAGTCGAAGATGAAGCTGATCCGTAAGGCACTCAATCATCATCAAGAACAGATCTAATTAAACAAATACAATGATCAACAAAGATTTTCTGGGAGCACCTGACAACATTTATTGCTCCTTTACATTTCTCAATTGGTGCTTCCATCCACATGCCTGAATATCTGACGTCTTCAAGAGTTTGATCTTATAATTTCATATCGCCTCTATTATCCAAAATATAATTCAAACGCTGCATTACCATACTTTGCATAGTTTGCATAAATGAGACATTAACGACATAGGCCAGCAGCTAGAAGGATCGGACGGAATGCTCCCAGTGTTTAGAATAGGCCCTACTACAACCACTTCAGCACCCCACATTCAATAAGTTGAATGAAATATTTATACGACAAAGGTCTCATACATTTCAGTTACATTCATTCACAATTTCTAACCTGCCCCTTTCATTATAAAATGGCCACATTACCCCTCTGACATTTAACCTATCACGACTAATAACACTATAACACCGAACAGAAAATAAATGTGTGAACAACTATTTTTGGAAAGTTTATTGTGGTGGTATCACATGTCAGAACGTGATTGGACAGAGTTCTGAGCATGCGCAAAAATGATAGACTATCTGGAAGTATGGCGCTGTAAGACACGTGTGGTTATTGCTGTTGTAAATAAAAGTTCTATTCTTCCAGAATATAGTTCTTTATTAGAAACTCACGGTACATATTAATATAAAGAACACAACAGTCATCATTAGCGAAAATCTTTAAGCGCACTGATCAATGGAAATCTTAAGCTGCGGATTCATTGGGCAGAGGTCCACGGCAAGAGATGTCTTGATATAGTAGGCTCTACATACTGCACAATACCTGATGGGAGTGAGGAGGGATGCAGAAGAGAACACCATCGCAAACTGTGGCACATGGACGAGGGAGCTGAGACATTGGTCCTAAATGCCTTCATATTACAAAGAACTTTGGTTAGAGTTGTACTTCATGATCTTCTCATAATCTGCCCTGGAGCAGTTTAGGAACAGATGACAGATTCTCCATTGTCTCAGATGAATCTTTCTCTTCTGCCTCCATGACTGATAGAAATCGGAGCTTCTGCTTCCTGTCCAGAAGCCGAGGAGCCAAAGTCATTTCTACCCTGTCAATGAGTGAACCAATGATTCCATTTTTAAACTATGAGGCTTGAGAATCCTCAACTGCAATAGAGGAAGGATCTGGGGAGGATCAGACTGCATTCTTCGTGTTTCCAATTTCCCCAGCTTGTTTCCTGAATACGTCTAGCATCGGGGGGATTTGACAAATCAGAAATAAACTTCGTAGTCTTGGCCATGAGAAAGCAGGTTTCTCGCATTCCACCGCAATAGTTTATTCCCATTATGTAACTTCACTGGTAGACTGGGGTATAGATACCCCACCCATCAGAGCTTCATTTAGGACGGGCGTGATTACTCTCGGGCGTCTTGGTGAGTCCGTTCCGGCAGATGTTTATGGTGGCTGAGGAAGAGTGCTGAGGCACAGAGGGAGTGAAGAACTGAGTCCATTGGATCTCAACAGCCAGACAGACACGTCGCAAGGCCAGTTGCACAGCCGCCGATTTTGCGCGGTGCCCGGCGGAAGTTCTCGTTCCGATGCAAAGCGGGTGTTATTGAACAAATTGTGTCATTTGCCTCCCTTTATATCACCATACAATTGCATGGTGACAGCGGGGCCTAATAGCCTCCATCGCATCTGCTCTACCACCACCTCTGGCATTCATTCCAGACACACACCACTACGAGTATGAAAAATAAAACTTGCAACACATATCTCCTTTAAACATCGGAGTCAAGTCTAACATTACTGTCTAACATAAAGTGAGTATCTCTTAACTGTCTCTGTTAGGTTACCCTTCTGTTCTGAGTGGAACATTCAAGCTTTGTGCTCTCAAAGTTTTGGTGTTGAAGGCCTCCGCTTACCAAGTACACTTTGCCACAATACAGCCTGTCCCAATCCAGACTTGCCAGATCCTGTCAGAACCAATCAGAATTGGCCTTTCGCCAATTTGGAATCTCAGCTCCCAGAGCAATCCTAACTTTTTTCCAAATTTGCGTTGGATTTAATACAATTGCGACGATTTGACTTAAAGTATTCCTCCACGCACACTTCTGTCACTTGCCCTGTCTCATTTCCCAGCAGCTGATCACGAATGTCGTTGGGACTTCCACTTTCTGAGTTAGGAAACTTTGCTGAACACGACTGATTTTCCTAAGATCATCTGCCTTTCCTACAATACCCTATCCCATCTTGTCGTTTTACAGTAGAGGAGCCCCAGCCAATGTGTGAAACGTTACAATCACATTCTATAACACCCTTTTGTTCCCTGCAACAGTCTGTGATGTCTGTACAAAGTTGTTCCCCTAAATCCCTCAGACTGTTTGGTGGTCTGTAACATGGCCACAATAAATGCTCATACGTTTCTTTTTCCTCAGTTCCACCCACACAGTCTTACCAGACGAGTTCTCTAGTCTGCTCTGACTGGGTACTACCGTGAGGTTTCTCCCGACGAGTAATCTTCAATTACCAGCTCCCCACACGCTCAGTCGCGTCTAAAACGATGGAATCCGGAATATTGAGCTGCTAGTCCTGCCCCTCCTGCAAGTCTTACTAATGGCTACAACACCATAATCCCAGGAGCTGATCGATGCCCTGAGCTCATCTGCCTATCCTACAATACTTCCTTCACTGGTGAAAAGCAGAGACGTAGACCCAGTATTCTGGAAAATGCCTTTGCCAGTGGGGGGAAGGGGAGATTGTTGCTTACGTGCGGGTGGGAGGGGAGCTGGGGGGACTTTGGGGTTCGAATGGAGGAGGAGAAGATGGCGACACGACGCAGCGCGCGCGGCCTCTCTGGAGAATGGGTATCTGTTCCGTGGTAAGTAGGGATCCGTGCACAATCCTGATTTGATGGAGACAGACGTGAGAGCGTGGAGGAACATCAGGATAAACTTCTGAAATGCCCGCTTCGCTGCCGCTGCTGTTGTGCGGTCCGGAATCTCCGGAGGACAAGGCCTCCGAGACCTCGGCTTTGCTTGTTTCGGCGGCCGGGACGAGGTCGAAGCCGCTCGTCAGAGGATGGCGCCCGGGAGGCTGTATCGGAGGGGCTGGTCGGAGGCTCGAAGTTTTCGGACGGTCTCAGAGTCTGCTGTCGTCGGGTACATCCGAGGCGTTAATTCTCAGTGCCTGGAGGTTTACGGCAGGGAGAGTTTCTCCCGTTTGCTGCCTGATATCGGGACTATGGGAATCGATCGGGACTTGAGACTTTTTAAACCGCGTTCATGGTCTGCGTCTATCGAATTACGGTATTGCTTTGCACTGCTGTAACTATGTGCTATAATGATGTGGTTTTGTCAGTGTGGGTCTTGGTTTGTCCTTTTTTACTTTGTGTTATCACTCTGGAGGAACATTGTACCATTTCTTAATGCATGCATGCATTACTAAATGACAATAAACGAGGACTGAGTGTCCTCATAATCTAATATTTTACTGTCGTTCATTCTTTGGGACACTTCTCTGTTTTCGTGGATGGTTGGGAAGAAAAAGCATTTCAGGATGTATGTTGCATTCATTTCTCTGACATTAAATTGGCCCTCTGAAACTTTGAGCCTTTGATACTGGAACTGAGTGTTTCAGATACTAAAGATAAGCTGGGCCGACATCGCCTTTACCATCCCCTCCCCCCAGAGTTATGGACTGGGGTCCGCAACAATCGTGGCGAATCTCCTCTGGAGTCCCCCAGCACAAAATATCCTCTCCGCATCCACTCTATCCAGGCCTTTCACCATTCGACAGTTTCCACCCCCTAATCCTTCTGAATGCCGATGAACACAGACCCAGAGCCGACAAAAGTTCCTCATCTGACAAGCCGTTCAAAGCTGGAATCATTTCCGAGAACTTCCACAACAGATTCTGCCCGGTACCCCACGGGTAAAGCCCTCCCACCACAAAGCACATCTACCTGTACCGGTACAAGCCCCTCCCCTTGCCAGGGCAACATACTGCCTTCTTGTAACTCCCTGGATTAAGTTCTGAACTTCTGTTTCATTTCTTATGCTCCATCTGTTCGCTTTTATTTCATAAGCACCTCATTTGTTCCCACCTGCTTATGCATCTCCTTTGATTTCCTTAACCAGGATCGCAATATCTCTCAAGTATCTCTTACTACATCTGTTATGTTTACCTGCTAGTCTGACAGGGACATGCAAGCTTTGTGCTCTTAACATTTCACTGCTGAACCCCTCCGAGTACACTTTGCCAGAATACAGCCTGTCCCAAATCATCCACGTTGCAAATTACACCTTCTTGGCCGTCCAGTTAGATGGACCTGCCGACTGGTGTCGGTATACACAGTGGAAGCACCTGTATTTCATACGACAGCTCCGAAGGTCCAGACACCTTTTCTGAGGCAAATAATGTAACACAAATGATTGAAAGCATCTGGGAAGAGAGGACGGAAATGCCCATGGTTACTGTTGTGAGCGCTAACACGCGGACAGGCAGGGAATGTAGCTAAACGGATCATGTACAGTAGTTAGGATCCGTTTAGTGTGGCGTCATGGTTGGCACAGACAGTGCGGCCCGAAGGGTCTGGTCCTGTGATTTACCTTACGCTGTTCCATGTGGAAGTAAGTCAAATAGAATGCAGCCGCGTTTCTTTTCTCATGGCAAACTTTTATTTCAAAGGTGATGGGCGGAGACATGCTTTTGAGCCAGGACGAAGTACCTCGGCTACCTTCGGGATGGTTCGGAAGGAGGGATGATAATCATGAAAGAAAGACGAGATTATATTCAAAGCAACACGCACAACACACTGGAGGAACTCACTCCTCGGCTACCTTCTGGATGGTTCGGAAGGAGGGATGATAATCAGGAAAGAAGGATGAAAATATATTCAAAGCAACACGCACAACACACTGGAGGAACTCACTCCGCTGGCCAGGTAGTCTCTGTGGAAGAGAGCATTCTCGGCGTGTCGGGCCAAAACCCTTGAGCAGGACTTGAACAAAAATGAGAATTCAGAGACAGAGGCGAGTGAGGCGGGAGAGTGAATAAGACTCACATTGTGGCTGGAGATAGGTGAAAGCGGGAGTGGGGCAGGGGTGAAGTTAAAAGCCGGGAAGTTTATTCGTGAAAGAGATAAATGACTGGAGAAAGAGAAATCTGATAGGACAAGATGGAGCATCATGGAAGAAAAGAGAACCAGAGGGAGTTGATGGGCAGGTAAGGAGATAAGACAAGAGAGAGATACGGGAATGAGGAAATGGTGAATGGGGCAGGGTGGGCATTACCGGAAGTTCAATTGATCAATGTTCATGCCATCAGGTTGGTACCAACCCGGACGGAACATGAGGTGTTGCTCCTCCAACCTGAGTGTGGCCTCATTGCGCAGTGGAGGAGGCCATGGACTGACGTGTCGGAATGGGAGTGGGAAGTAGAATTGAAATGCGTATGTTGATTTGATCTCCAGCATCTGCAGATTTGCTGGTGTTTACGGTTGCTTTCAGGTGACGTGCGATGGGAACTGCTGCTGAATCAGAGTGGAGCTGTCGTTTTACTCCCAGTGGATCTGCTGGTCCGAATTCCTCACCGGATGGACGACAGCCGCACCGACACGAACAAGAGGTGATCAGCTGGGTCTGATGGTGCTTTCAACAATGCCTCCCTTGCTGGAAGAATGCCACTCCCAATCTACACGGCTCAGTACCATCCCATTTTCCATTCTTTGCAGTTTTACTAAATTAATCACAATCTGGAATGGTGGGGATTATACTGCCTGACGTAATCGGTTTGTAAATAATTTAAACATCTTTATTTCGAAATCTGTTGAAACCTGTCCCTGTGGAGTCACTAAATGATATTAAAACCGCCAGGATTATGTAGCCGTAACATTTCATTCCGTGAGATCTCCTGTAGCACAGGGGTACGAAGAACTGGGCAGAGAAAATGTCTTCAATGTTGGCGAGTTACATGAGTGTACAGAAAATATTGTACATGTTTATTGTCGCCATTGGAGTTCCCGGTGAGTGTGCAGACTTCATGTTTGGAATTTCCGTATGTTTACCGCTATGCAGCTGATTATGTTCGTTTCACAAGCTTCCA
Source organism: Hemitrygon akajei (assembly GCF_048418815.1). NCBI lineage: Eukaryota > Metazoa > Chordata > Chondrichthyes > Myliobatiformes > Dasyatidae > Hemitrygon > Hemitrygon akajei. The sequence goes on from NW_027331924.1 coordinate 4,626,981, forward strand.
ACTTGATGAACACCGAATAAATATCCGTTAGAAATGTCAATCCTGTCAATTCGACGAGCTGATGAGTTTCATATTCAATGATAAATCGGCCTTTGCTTCTTAGAGCGACGGCGGATGAGGGGTGATCTGATAGAGGTCTATAAGATGATGAGAGGCATTGATCGTATCGATGGACAGAGGCTTTTTCCAAGGGCTGAAATAGTTCGCACAAGAGGACACAGGTTTAAGGTGCTGGACAGTAGGTACTGAGATGTCAGGGTTAAGTTTTTTTTTACATAGAGAGTGGTGAGTGCGTGGAATGGCTGCCGGCAACGATGGTGGAGCAGGATACGATAGGGTCTTTCAAGAAACTTTTATAGAGGTACATGGAGCTTAGAAAGATAGAGGTCTGTGGAAAGCCTAGTAATTTCTAAGGTAGGGACATGTTCGGTACAACATTGTGGGCCGAAGGACCTGTATTGTGCTGTAGGTTTTCTGTGTTTCTACGTTTCGAAACAAAACGTCTGTCTCTCCTCCACCAGAAGGGATTGATTGGAAAGTTATATCTGGTTTCTATGAGATGGAGAATGGGACCCAACAAGAGAGTGATTGTTTAATATTCTGATTAATTGTATTTTCTCTGAGGTCGGTACTGGCGTGGGTGAATCACTATCTGCAGATGAAGGAGCTTTCTGGATTAGAGGGTGATATTTAAATGTTACGACACGCAGAGTGTAATTAGCGAATAATAATGTCGAACTAGATCGGGGTTTAAGCTGTCAGTGGCTGAAACACAAGTTGTGTGTTTTACAAATAGGATTAATAGACCCGCACTTCATTTGAAATGATCTGCTCAAACTCATGAAGAAGTGTCGGTGATAATATTCCGAGCCATGTGTATGGATAATAATATGACATGAAACACAATGTCAGTAAAGTAATTGATTAACGTAAAGGAGCATTAACACAAAGACACCCACATACTCACACAAATAAACAGTACACACACGCTCATACCATAAACACACACACACACACACACACACACACACACACACACACACACACACTATGAAAGTATTTATTCATCATTACAAACAGACATGTTCTTGGATGCTCTCTTGACAGAGTCCGCAAACACAAACTGAATCACGCCTTTATACTCTCCTGGAGAACGGTAACAGCAGGTGATCCAATACAATTTCACAAGCTCCATTCCACATCATTGACTTCAATATTCTCTGCCTGACAAGCGGTTCCCTTCAAGTACATATTTACAGTGTAAGCACATTTAATTGATAAGATACCTCAGAAGGTTCAGACACCCTTTGTTGGGACAAACTAAGTCCCACAAATGGTCTAAAAGTTAATTGGAAAAAATAATCGCGATCAGTCACCGCGGGAAGTGAACCTGCTGGAATTGGTTTGTAAATAATCTAGAAACCTTTATTTTGAAATCTGTTAAAACCTGTTCCCGTGCAGTCACGAAAAGGTATTAATAACCTCAGGCACGTGCTGCCTCGACATTCCCTTCCGAGAGATCGCCTGTAGCAGAGGGGGACAGATCACCGTCTGAGAAAATGTCTGCAAGTTGGATAGGTTTATCAGTGTAGAGAAAATGCTGTACGTGCTCATTGGCATCATTGGAGTTCCTGGTGAGTAAGCGGAGCAGTTCATGTTTGGTATTTCCGTGTGTTAACCGGTGGGAGCCTGTTTATGGTCGTTTTACCAGCTTCCAGCTTGACCATCATTGCACAACTTATGTGTTCAGTCATTCCCTCTTCCCATTTCCCTCTTCTCTCTTCCCGCTTCAATCTTCACTCTTCCCCCTCTTTCTCTCTCTGCAGTGAATCTAGTGGCGATTGTGATCCTGTCCCGGGGAAAGTGCGGCCTCTCTACCTGCACCACTCGCTACCTGGTGGCCATGTCAGCGGCAGATCTACTGACTGTTATCTTGGAGGTTATTTTGTTTCGAATAAAACGATATTATATGACGTGGAAGTATCTGTACATTACCCCCGTGTGCAGTGCTATCGAGGGGCTGAGGTTCGTTGTCATGTACTGTTCAGTCTGGTTCACCGTCACTTTCACCTTTGACCGGTTTGTTGCTATTTGTTGCCAGAAACTGAAAACAAAATTTTGCACCGGAACAACTACGGCTGTGGTTCTAACAATAACTGGCGTACTGTCCTGTCTGATAAACGTTCCTCGATACTTTCTCCGTGAACCCAAATTGATCATCGACGATGTACCGTGGTTTTGTGATATCAAGGACAATTATTTCACTGACTCTGGGTGGCTAGGATATGCTTGGCTCGATACGGTTTTGCTTCCGTTCCTCCCTTTCGTTGTGATCCTGCTGCTCAACGCTCTGACAGTCAGGCACATTTTAGTGGCCAGTCGGGTCCGTAAGGGGCTGAAGGGTCAGAGCAAGGGGGAGAACCGCAGTGACCCGGAGATGGAGAGCAGGAGGAGGTCTGTGGTTTTACTCTTCACCCTCTCCGGCAACTTTATCCTCCTGTGGATGACCTGCGTTGTGAATTTCATATATTATCAGGTCCGAGGAATTGGCTTCAATTTCAATGATTCTGAATGGATATTTCATGAGGTCGGGGCTTTGCTGAGGAATTTCAGCGTGTGCACGAACACATTTATTTACGCGGTGAGTCAGTCGAAATTCAGGGAGCAGGTGATCAGCGCGGTGAAATATCCGGTCACCTCCGTGCTTCAATTCATTAATAAAGTCCCGTCTTGAGCACAACCTAGATGCAGCTTCACTGTGTCCACTCCGGGATCCATATCTTCCCGTTCACTGCATAGTCTTCAACCCTTTATTCCCAGGCGGTTGTCCAATTGACAGGGGCATTGGAAGCATCAGTGGTGTGGGCTGCAAGAGGATGGAGGGAGATAGGAAAGTCTTCCAAAGGAGAGACGTGAAAGATTGGTTGAGTGAGCTGCATGTGAAAGGGGAAACTGGGAGAACGAGAGCGAGAAGAGAGAGAGAGAGAGAGAGAGAGAGAGAGAGAGAGAGAGAGAGAGAGAGAGAGAGAGAGAGAGAGAGAGAGAGAGAGAGAGAGAGAGAGGAGAGAGAGAGAGAGAGAGAGAGAGAGAGAGAGAGAGAGAGAGAGAGAGAGAGAGGGAGAGAGAGAGTGTGTGTGTGTGTGGGTGTGTGTGTTTAAGAGAATGAGGAGCAACCAAATGGAAACGGTTAAAATTACCCGAGGGTCAGATAGGCCACGCTCGAAATGCTGGAGAATCTTAGCAGATCAGGCATCATTTATGGAAAATGGTTAAGGCAAATCTTCTGTCCCCAAACTCTAATCTGGCCTACAACTCCCCACAGCACTCTCCCTAAATGTTAATTTCATCTCTAACATCCTGCCTCCCTGACCGTAAGTCATAATCGGAATTGTAACTTCACATATATCGGTCCCTAAACTGTAATCTGACATCAAACCCCACCGACACAGCTGTTTCTGAACCACATACTGACCTCTCACCACACACAGACCTGTCACACTACTCTAATCTAATCGCTAACTCACACACATCGTCATTTTCCCCAGCCTGATCGTTTACCCCATTCTCAAGCCTGTCACTAAGCCTACACTGACTGCTCACCCCCATACCCTTCCCCCAAACATAAATCTGACCTCTGACAGCATCACTTCCCAGCCCCTCAATCAAAATCTGCACTCTAATTTGCCACACTCCTGTCCCTAAGCATAATCTAATTTGAACTCTAATAGCCCACATCCCTAAACTATAATTTGCTCTACCTCTCCATAACCTCAACTTACCCTCTGCTCCCCGGCTCCCTGTTCCCAAACGTAAAAATGGACTCTCACATCTTCGCATCCCTGCTACTTACCATAATATGAACACTAAATCCCAACATATCTTTTCCGGAATCCTGACTTGAACTCTAAATCCTCTCATCAGTCTCCCTGAACTTTAACCTGACCTCGTACACCCCACATCACTGAACCTAACCCCTCACTTAATCTGACCTCTAATATCCCACATACCTGCCTCTAAACCCTAACCTGACCGCTATCCCACCACAGCCGTGTCTCAAAACGCTAATATGACCATTAACTTCCCACAACCCACACCCTAGACACAATCTGACCTCTAACCTGCCACATCCCTGTCCCTGAGAGCTAAATGTGGAGACCTGAAGCACTCCACATCTCTGACTCTAAATCATAATCTGAGCTGTAAATCCCCACCCCTCTCCCTAAATCCCAATCTGAACTGACTCTAATACGTGGGCCAGAGCCAAGTGGCAGGATTGCTGGATACTGTATCTCGAGAGAAGAGATCAAGAACCACAAGACTGATGATTTTCCCACTGGCAGCATAATCACAACCGAGCCAAACAGAGCCACGCTTCTCATCTCCCGGCTCACGAAACATCAATGAAAAAGACTTATCACTCCTCTTTTCCCCACGAAACGACAGGGAACCAGTAAGTCAAACCAAATTTGGGAGCACAGAAAACAAGTCACCACTAAACTCAAAGTGACAGGGTGGAGAAACTCAAAGTGACAGGGTGGAGAGGGGCAGAATCGCCAGTAAACCCGGTTAATTTAACCCATGCGATCCCACCCACCCCGAAGCAAAATAAAGATCACTTTGAGATGAAGCTTCAAAACTAGGCCTGAAAACGTTCCACTCCCCATATGGTAAAATAATACCACAGAGAGAGATCTAAGATATGGGAAGCTTCGAACTGACATGGTTTTCATTATCTTGGTGTACGGGAGTAACCCGTAAGCCGGGTTCGATCAGTTCTGCCTGTGTCGCCCGTCCAAGGGTGTTTAGTGATTAACAAAGACCCCAGGTTACATGACTGATGAGGTGTCCCAGCGCACTTCCAGTTAAATAAGCCAAGCGGTGCTGAACCAGGTTAATGAAAGATATCGGACATTTTCATGTGGCTGCACAACCCCATCCACCTACATAAACATCGCCCAACCCTGCTCATCAGCTTAATCCTAACATCCAAGGGCCCACACATCCCAACTAACACGGACTACTCCCCCACTAACCATGGCCACACAAACGAAAATATTGACACCATGTCCCAACCTCTGCTCTTTCTCCATGGGGAGGCCTGCAACTCCATCTCACAACCCTACGTCTACACCTCACACCTACTCCGCTCCTACAGATCCTATAAACACTAACCTACACCTCAGGGCTCATTCCCTACAATCGAACATCACCCCATATCAATCATAATTCGTAATCTCATCAGTTTAGCATATTCATAAGCATATTTTTTTAAATCTGTGTAAGGCTGAAGAACATCCCAATAAAGGCAAGTGTTCGTCCAATTTAAAGAAGACGTGGGCCAGAGCAAAATGATAGCGTTGCATGATGGGGAATTCCGAGTGGCGTGATCAAGAAGCACAAGAGGGATGATCTTCCCACTCGTATCATCACAGCATTCACTCCCCCTGCAAATCACATAATACCTAGCCCAGTGCACTGCACACCGGTTAATTAAGCCAGTTGTTGAATAGACAAAGTTAATAGAATGCTTGAGCCAGATTAAAATGGCTGCACAATCCTATCTGCCAGAGCTACACATATCTCCTGACACTGAACTCCATAACGCTCTTTCCTCCAGCCCCATTTATACATCCCTAAACTTACCCTTAAACCTAATCCTAAAGGCCAAGGGCCCACAACCCAACTAAACCGGTACGAATCCCGGCTATGCCTGGCCACAGCCTCACGAACAAGCAAAGTTAACTCCGGGACGCTCCACGCCCCTCTCTCCTCATGGGGCGGGCTGCATTTCCATTTACCAACCCTACCCTTGAGCTATCACCTTCGACCTTCCTATACATACCTATAAACCCCAACCCACACCTGAGCACTCATTCACTGCCATCCAGCACCACCCCCATATTAATCATGTGTGGTAATTCCATAGCGTATTATATACACAACCATAAACATTAACATTTGTGTACGGAGGAGGAAGATCACAATAAAGGCAAATATTGAACCAATTTAATGAAGGTGTGTGGCAGAGAAAAGTGTCAGGGCTGAGTGTCACTGAATCTCCAGTGAACAAATCAAGAACCACAAGAGCGATGATTTTCCCATGGCCCGCATAATCACAACGTAACTATTACTTTCTGGTGAGCAGGTGGGAACAGACAAAACGTTTATGCTTTACTGGACACATGAAACAGACTATTCGGTGTTGTGGCGTGCCAGCTAAAAGAGCAAAGACACACAAATATTAACCCTTTCTACCTACACAATGTCCATTTCCCTCCATCCTCCTGACATCCATGTGCCCAGCCAGAACGTCTGTTCAAAAACTCTGTTGTATTTGCCACTACCAAAATAGCAGAATCCGAATCGGAATCAGGTTTATTATAGCCGGCATGTGACATGAAATTTGTTAACTTAGCAGCAGAAGTGCAATACAATACATAATCTGGAATAATGAATGATCTTTATTGTCATTATACATAGATACAATGAAACTCCGTTTGGCTTTCTCTCAGGCAATTAAATAAAGCGATAGATAGAAACAAGACAGTAATAGAAAAACAGTATTAAATAGTTAAGTAGCAGAAAATAAGTTACAGCAGCACCAGAATCTCACAGTAATGCACAAAGTGCCGTTAGTGCGAGTATTTGAGTCCTTGTGTGTGCTCACAGTTTCAGTCGTTGTTCTGTGGGAGTGGTGTGATGGAGGCCACAGCTCTGGGGTAGAAGCTGTTCCTCAGTTTATTTGTTCTGGCTTTTAGTGTTCTGAACCTTTTGCTGGACGGCAGCGGGTCAGACAGGGAGTGGCCGGGGTGTGTGGTGTCTCTGGTTATGCTGATTGCTTTCCTCCTGAGTCCGCTGGAATAGATGGTGTCCAGTCCTGGGAGCTCCATCCTGACAATTCGCTGGGCCGCCTTCACCACGCGATGCAGAACAGGTACCTGTTTTTAAGGTGAGGGTGGTGGAGTTGTGCTTACCAACTCTGACTTGCTGTGGTCGGTCTGTGAGAAAGTCCATGACCCAGGAGCACAGGGAGAAACCAAGACCAAGAGTGTTCAGTTTGCTGACCAGTTTATCGGGTATGACTGTGTTACATACAGAACTGAAGTCCACAAATAACATCCTCACATAGGTGTTCGGTTCCTCTAAGTGAGTCAGAACAATATGGCGGGCTGTTGTGATTGCATCCACTGTGGAGCGGATTGCCCGGTAGGCAAACTGGTGTATGCCCAGATCGGGTGGAATTATAGCCTTAATGTGTGAGAGCACAAGTCTCTCAAAGCACTTCATGGCAATGGGTGTCAGCGCTTCAGGGAGATAGTTATTCAGGAAGAGAAAAAAAGAAATAAAATATACTACTACTACTACTACTACTACTACTACTACTACTACTACTACTAATAATAATAATAATAATAATAATAATAATAATAATAAAATAGATAGATAGATAGATAGATAGATAGATAGATAGATAGATAGATAGATAGATAGATAGATAGATAGATAGATAGATAAGTGAATCAATTACCAGGTAACGGAGTTTAGGTTTCTAGAAATCAGGCCTGAAAAATCTGTTGGAAAGCCAAGATAGACAAAGGATGATTTGGATGACAGAATTGTTGCCTTTGTGGCCAAGCTTGCAGACGATATGAAGATAGGTGAAGGGGCAAGTAGTGCTGCAGAAGCTCGGAATCTGAGGAAGGACAGAGACAGATCAGGAAATGGGTAAATAAGTAATGGATGGATTACTTTTCCCGAGGAGGGAAATTGTCCATGGTGGAGAATGAAGACACAAACGATTTTGTACAGACGGAGAAATTTCAAAAGAATCAGAGGGGCAAAGAGACTTGGGTGTCCTTGTGGAGGATTCCCTAATGGTTAACTTGCAGTTTTAAGTCAGAGGTAAGATCGACAAACTCAATGTTAGCAATCATTTCGAGAGGATTAGAATACATGAATGGAGATGTAATGGAGAGGTTTTATAAGGGATTAGTCAGACCACACTTGCTGTATTCTGAGCAGCTTTGGGTCCTTCATATTGGAAAAGATGGACTGGCATTGGGGAAGGTCCAGAAGAGGTAAGGAGAATGATTCCGGGAATGAAAAGGTGAACATATGAGAATGCCAACATTGCATTTCCTTATTTTACCATAGACTCAATCTGCAAAATAACCCACTGGGACTCTTGCACGAGGATTAATAAGTCCCCCTGAAACTCTGGTGTTTGAAGTTTCTCACCATTTAAATAATAACTCGCATTATTTTGACCAAAATGCATTATTATACATTTCGTAACACTGTATTCATTCTGCCACTTTTTAACCAATTTTCCAATTCGTCTAAGTTCCTCTGAAATCGCATTGCTTCCTTAGCACTACCTATTCCTCTATCCGCAAACTTTGCCACAAAGCCATCAATTCCAGTATCTAAATTGTTGAAAAACTATGTGAAAAGTAACCTCATGTGTCGTACCTTATCAAAGGCCTTCTGTAAATAGATAGATAGATAGATAGATAGATAGATAGATAGATAGATAGATAGATAGATAGATAGATAGATAGATAGATAGATAGATAGATAGATAGATAGATAGATAGTAGATAGATAGATACTTTATACATCCCCATGGGGAAAGTCAACATTTTTTCCAATGTCCCATACATTTATTGTAGCAAAACTAATTGCATACAATACTTAATTCAGTAAAAATATGATATGCATCTAAAATCACCCTCTTAAAAAGTTCTTAAGTAGTTTACTTAAATACATTGAATGGTAACTTAAGCTCAGTCCTAACCCCGGCACTTTAACATATCTTACTCCTGGCGGTTGAATTGTAAAGCCGAATGGCATTGGAGAGTATTGATCTCTTCATCCTGTCTGAGGAGCACGGCATCGATAGCAACCTGTCGCTGAAACTGCTTCTCTGTCACCGGATAGTGCTATGTAGAGAATGTTCAGGGTTTTCCATAATTGACCGTAGCCTACTCCGCGCCCTTCGCTCTGCTACCGATGTTATACTCTCCAGTACTTTGCCCACGACAGAGCCCGCCTTCCTTACCAGCTTATTAAGACGTGAGGCGTCCCTCTTCTTAATGCTGCCTCCCCAACACGCTACCAAAAAGAAGAGGGCGCTCTCCACAACTGACCTATAGAACATCTTCAGCATCTCAATACAAACATTGAATGACGCCAACCTTCTAAGGCAGTACAGTCGACTCTGTGCCTTCCTGCACAAGGCATCTGTGTTGGCAGTCCAGTCTAGCTTCTCGTCTAACTGTACTCCCAGATACTTGTAGGTCTGAACCTGCTCCACACATTCTCCATTAATGATCACTGGCTCCATATGAGGCCTAGATCTCCTAAAGTCCACCACCATCTCCTTGGTCTTGGTGATATTGAGACGCAGGTAGTTTGAGTTGCACCATATCACAAAGTTCTGTATCAGTTTCCTATACTCTTCCTCCTGTCCATTCCTGACACACCCCTCTATGGCCGTGTCATCAGCGAACTTCTGCACATGGCAGGACTCCGAGTTATATTGAAAGTCTGATGTGCACAGGGTGAACAGGACCGGAGAGAGCACGGTCCCCTGCGGCGCTCCTGTGCTGCTGACCACCGTGTCAGACCTACAGTCTCCCAACCGCACATACTGAGGTCTATCTGTCAAGTAGTCCACTATTTGAGAGTGTACTCCCATCTCCGTTAGTTTATGCCTGAAGATCTTGGGCTGGATGGTGTTAAAGGCACTAGAGAAGTCCAGGAATGTAATCCTCACAGCACCACTGACCCCATCCAGGTGAGAGAGGGATTTGTGCAGCAAATACGTGATAGCATCCTCCACTCCCACATTCTCCTTATACGCAAACTGAAGAGGATCCCGGGCGTGCCTGGTTTGTGGCCTCAGATTCTGTATTATCAGCCGCTCCATGGTCTTCATCACGTGCGACGTCAAGGCAACAGGTCTGAAGTCATTCAACTCCTTTGGTTGTGGTTTCTTCGGTACCGGGACAATACAGGATGTTTTCCACTGTCTGGGTACTCTTCTCTGCTCCAGGCTCATGTTGAAGATGCGCTGTAGTGGTTCTCCCAGCTCAGTCGCACAGGCCCTCAGTAATCTTGGGGATACTCCATCCGGTCCAGCCGCCTTGCTGGTACAGATCTTCCTCAGTTGACCTTCCACCTGTGCAGCCGTAATCCTGGGCGTGGGCAAGGTCTCCTGTGAGTGGCTATTTTCCTGTGAGAGAAGTAAGAGGGAGGATGAGTAGAAAGACAAGTGTGGAGTTCTGCGGTGAGGATGAGATTGTGCTGTCGAACCTATTGAAGAACTTGTTCAGCTGGTTCGCTTTCTCCACATCTCCACTTATGTTTGCATCCCGCTTTGCACCTCATCCGGTGATGATCTTCATCCCATCCCACACCTCCTTCATGCTTTTTTTCCGCAGCCTTTGTTCTAGCTTCCTCCTATACTGCTCCTTTGCCCCGCCCCCCCCTTATCTGTACTCTGAGTTCCTTCTGAACTCTTTTAAGCTCCAACCGATCACCATCTTTAAAGGCCCTCTTCTTCTGATTTAGGAGGCCTTTGATGTGACTAGTGATCCAGGGCTTATTATTGGGACAGCAGCGAACAGTTCTAACAGGAACAACGATATCCACACAAAAGTTAATATAGTCGGTTGTGCATTCAGTGACCTCCCCAACGCACCTATAAAGCTCCCCTTGCAGTTCATCCCAGTTAGTAGTACCGAAGCAGTCTCTCAGGGCCTGTTCAGCTTCAGGAGTCCACTTTCTAAAAGAGCGTGTAGTAGTGGGATGCCTCATCACAATTGATTTATAACTGGGCAGTAACAAAACCAGGTTGTGATCAGCTTTCCCTAGCGCAGGCAGCGGGGATGCACTGTATGCATCCTCTACGTTTGCATACAGTAGGTCTATAGTCCTATTACCCCTGGTGTAACAATCCACGTACTGGGAGAAAGCAGGTAGTGTCGTGTCCAAAGTCACATGGTTGAAGTCCCCTGTAATTATCACCAGTGCCTCAGGGTGCTGTGTCTGAAGCCTAGCAACAGCGGAGTTGATGACGTCACACGCTACCGTTGCGTCGGCACGCGGCGGGACATACACATTCACCACAATGACGTTTGCGAATTCTCGCGGCAGATAATATGGCCTCATACTCACGGCGATCATCTCAATATCTCTTTCACAAACGGAGATCTTTGTACTCACATGCCCGGGGTTACACCATCTTATGTTAATGTAGACAGCGAGTCCCCCTCCTTTCTTCTTCCCACACTTTTTGGCATCTCTGTCAAATCTTACCGTAGTAAAACCAGGTAATTCTACATTTACATCCGGGATGTTAGCCGTCAACCATGTTTCGGAAAAGCACATTAAACTGCATTCCTTGTATGCTTTAACATTCCTTACTAGTGAGGCTAGCTCATCCAGTTTATTTGGCAGCCAGTTTACATTCCCCATAATGACCGAAGGAACAGCGGGCTTATAACGCCGTTTCATCTCCGTCCACTTATCCCTGCGCAGCTTTCCAGCCCTGGAGCCGCGGAACTTCCGTTTAATTTCGCTCGGGATCTGGTGCGCAACACTGACCGGCGCCTTTCTCAGCGCAAGTAGCTGGTTTCTCGAATACAACTTTCTCTCCATCTCAATGGAGATTTGAAGAATATCATCCGTCTTCCTACCCATGGCATTGGTACCTATATGGACCACAGCATCTAGCTGTTCAGCCTTCACAAGACCATAAGATTCTGGAGCAGAATCGGGAAATTTGACCCATAAAGTCCGCGTTTTCATTATGGCTGTTCCATTTTCCCTTTCAGCCCCCATCTCCTGCCCTCTCACCGTCGCCCTTCCTGCCCTGACTAAACAAGAATTTATCAACCTCTGCTTTAGATATACCGGATGACGTCTCTGGCAAAGAATAACACAGATTGACAACCGTGGCTGACAAGAGAAGTCGAAGCCAGCATCAGACAGGGAATAAAATACAACAAAAATAATTCAGCAGTAGCTGACTAGCAGGCGACGAAGGATGGGAAGAGAGGGGCCTTTTCCGGCTGGCTGCCAGTGAGAAGTGTTGTTCGACAGACGACTGTGTTGTGATAATTCTTTCACGTTATATGTCAATGATTTGGATGATCTAATTGATGGCATTCTTGCAACGTTTGCAGCCAATACGGAGATGGGGGAGCGACAGATAGTTTTAAGGACGGAGCGAGGCTGCAGAAAGACTGACAGATGAGGAAAATGGACAAAGAAGTGGCAGATGGAACGCAGTGCCAGGAAGTGAATGGTCATTCACACTTGTAGAGGAAATGAAAGGGTTGAGTACTTTCTAAGTGGAGAGAAAATGCAAAACACGGACAAGCACAGAGAACTGGGACTCGTTGTGCAGGATTCCCTCAAGGTTATTTTAGAGTTCGAGTGTGTGATGAGGAACGAAAAGGCGATATTAGCATTTATTTGAAGGTAGATACAATGCAAGAGCAAGGATGTAATGTAGCGGCTTTATAAAGTGCTGGTGTGGCCTCAAACGGAATATTGTGAACAGGTTTAGACCGCTTATCTTCAGAAGAGTGTGCTGAAACTGGAGAGGGTTCAACGAGGTTCACGAACATGATTCCAGATTCGATGGCTTTCGGTCTGCATTCACTGGGATTCAGAAGAATGAGGGGTGACCCGATTGAAACCTATCGAATGGTGAAAGTCTCTAACAGAGTTCTTGTGCAGAGGATCATACCTCTGGTGGGAGAGTGTAAGACTAGAGGACACAGTCTCAGAATGGAGGGGCATCCATTTAGAATGAGAGCAAGAGGAATATCTTTAGCTAGAGAATGGCGAATCGTGGAATTCGCTCGTTGTCACAGGCAGCAGTGGGTGCAGTCCTTACGTATATTTAAGGGAGAGGTTCACAGATTCTCTACTGCTCAGGGCATGAACGATATGGAGAGAAGGATGGAGATGGGGGCCCAGTGGCGTACAGTAAATGGATCAGCCATGATGAAATGGCTGAGCAGACGCGATGGGACAAATGGCCTAATTGTGCTCCTGTATCTTATAGTTTAATGGGCTCAATCAGGGCAGATCAATTTTCAATTAGTGACAAGACATCGCATCGACCCTTGTGGAAGTCGAGTCGGAAACTGCAGGGGCTTTAGCCTGTTTCCAGGAGTATTTAAAATGTCTTTGGACACCTGTGAGGTGCTGTAGATTAGCTTCCATTGCTCCAGAAAGGCTCTAACGATGAGCCGGGAAAGTAGAGGCGGATGAGCCTGACACCAGCGGTTAACTTATTGTCAGACATTCTAAGGGACAAGATATAGAAGTGTTTCAAACGTATCAAATGATTCAAATGTGTAGTTAATGTAAGACAAATGGAAACAATATACATCCTCAAATTCTTCTCTTCGCAATCATCCACGAAAACAGAGAGCCCCAAAGAATGAATGAGAGTTAAATGCTAGCACCCCAAATTCCCCTCAGCTCACCCCACGCACGCATAAGCAGTAGCAAAGCAACCATCTCCTCCCCCACCGCCCACCAGTTGCCCCTCCACCGAGCACTGGAACGTGCAGCAAAGAGTCAATAGAGACACAGACTTGCAGAACCCCAAAGACTACACGTTCACCCGGTAATTCAACATACCACAGCGTCTCCCCCCATCTCTCTCTCTCTCTCTCTCTCTCTCTCTCCCTCTCCCTCTCTCTCTCTCCCTCTCTCTCTCTCTCTCTCTCTCTCACTCTCTCTCTCCTCTCTCTCTCTCTCTCTCTCTCTCTCTCTCTCTCTCTCTCTCTCTCTCTCTCTCTCTCTCTCTCTCCCTCCCTCTCTAAAAGGGACAAACGTTTCACAGCGACAGGGGGCACATAACAAACAGCTCGCTGATTTAAGATGTTAAATGTCTGTTGTGTTGCTTGTTCCGAGCTCTGTGCCCCAGGAACTCTGGTCTTCGGGCACACGGCCAGCAGCCAGCTCGCTTCTTTCAATCTTCCGTCTCCTACGAATCACCGATTTCCTGCAACGGCACCGACCTCGACTCCACCCGCCTCCAGAGCCACGAAATCCCGGAATACTGAAGGCGCGCTGGTGTTTTAGCCCTCGTCCTTGGAATATCGAATAACGGCCAGTCGTCAGACTCCGAGAACGGGTCCCATTCCCGCAAAGAACCAAAGTCAGTTTGTAATTCCAGGTCGGGTCTTCAAAAGCAACATGAGAAGGAAAGATAGAGATATTAAAATAGATCTAGAGCTCTTTCCGAAGTTGCAAACAAGGAGTCGCCGTTAGGCGCCATCTTCCTCCTCAGCTCCACGTAACTTTGGATTTCAATGGGAATATGGTAAACTGGATTTGCAGCTGACACCTGGATACAGAGCATGAGTGGCAGTGAGTGAGATTATCGAAACTTGGAGATGGGTTTAGCAGCTGGATAAATGGGGCTGACGGTTTTGCAGCTGGAATGTAATGAGGACCGATGTGAGGTGTTGCGCTTTGCCGGGAACAACAGGGTCGGACTCAGACAGTGACTGGTCGGGGATTGTGGTCTGCGGAGAGCAGAGGGATCCGGGAATACAGTTTCATAGTTCAGGGCAGGGTCATGAAGAGAGCTTTGGCACATTGGCCTTCATGAATCAAAGTACTGAGTACACGAATTGCAATGTTATGTTGACGTTGTAAAGGACGTTACTGAGGACAATCCTGGAGTATTGTGTGTAGTCTGGATCAGAGAAAACCTACAGTACAATGCAGGTCCTTCGGCCCACATAGCTGTGCTGAACCTGTCCTTACCATAGAACTACCCAGGCTGACCCATAGCTGTACTGAGACAAATTAAAAGGCATTGTGATTAAGTATAGGATAGGAAAGGTTTAGTTAAAGACTCCTGCTGCAGGAAAAATAACCTTCCAGCACCTGTGCCCATGTGACTATTCAAGCTAACTCATGCCCAGAGGAAATGGCTCCCACGCAGGCAGATGGGACAATTTTGGCGGGCAACAGTGCAGACTGGAAGGGCCACTCTCAATGCTGAAACTGGAGGGTTTCATCCAAAACTCCGACAGTATTCCTCTCAATAGATAGTGCCTGACCTGGTATGTTTCTGAGACTGTTGCATTCTATACAAAGTATATTTTGTGCAGGAGGTCTCCAGAGGAGATTCACCAGGAGTGTGGAGGATCGTAGTTCATAACTCCCAGAGTGCCTGCTGCCGGCTGGTGGCGCAATTTTCTCTGCATCGGCGGAGGCTGAGGGAGGTCTGGCAAACATCGCCGGGACAGACACTCGGAGGGGTAGACGGAGAGCCAAGCCGGTCCCTGTAGATGCCGCGGCCGACGACCACCGACAGCAGTATCGCTGAACTCCGACACAGCGATAGAGCAGACGAGGAGGGTCTGAGTTTGGGGCAGATTTCCACCAGGCCTATCGTAGTTCAGACCCTTCACTGTCCCCTGCTGTCACTGGCAGAGGAACCTGTCGGTCAAACGAGATGATTAGTTAATGTGAATTTCAGTCATGGAGAGAGCTGGGAATGTGAAAACAGCAACTATGTAGCCTTAGGAAAATAGAGGCGTATCAGTTCAACAGGTTAAAGTACAGTTGGGTGTGTCTTATGCAGAGACCTTGCAAAAAGTTATTCACTGCTAAACTTAATAAAGTGTTCCGAGTCAGAGAATAGACTAGGGGGTCAGTGGATATATGTCCGCATCTCAGTTCTTTCAGGAAAGATACTGTACTGGTGGATACAATGGAGTTTGCGATGTTTATAATGGATGTGGTGAATTGCACTGATCAGACATCTCGTCCTACTGGCAAAAACATAAAATGATTGTGAAAGCAGCAGAAAGGTATCTCGGTGTAACCGGTGTTATGTTGGAAGCTGTAAATGAAGATCTGATGGGTGGAGTGTCTGCATCCTAGTCTATCCCAGCCTGATTTTTCATCGTCAACACATTAAGAAGTCTGTTTCTCATTTGTCAGAATCCCCCGATGTTTTGAGTATTCAGGAAAATAGTTTATTTTCACAGTTAAGTTTTTCTGTGCAGGATTATATTGTCGTTTGGCGTGATTGGTCATTTAATGGAGAGGTAGTGCTGACAGTTTTATAAGGAAGGAGGCAGGGTGTAGAGTTGTGAATGTGAATGAACCGTATGTGTGATTAGCTGTAGAAATATTTGATTCTGCAGGTAGTTGTATAAAACTGATGATGATTTACAACACCTGTGGAAGAAGTTTCATTGAGCTGTGAGAAAGTATATTTTGTTCTCGCTCACGAAGAGTTGTCTGCTGCTGAGATTTTAACGCAGTTCACTCAGGGTTTGTTTGCGGAATGATGGTAATGGTTTGATGAAAGAACAGTTTTTCAGCTTGTGTGTCTGAATGGGTACGAGATTTAATATTCACAGTAGTTCTGGAACCGCTGCAGAATGTTGACGAAGATGTGTATTTTTACAATGAAATGTTATGTCACGTTATTCAGCAAACTGCGATGGAAGTGATTCCCATTACAAACAGAATTAATAGGAGAAAGGCTGTATCACTGTGGACTGAGGAGTGTGCAGAGACGATTAGGGAGTGGAACAAGGCGTTTAGGAAAGTGAAGAAGTATCAGTGTCCCAGTAACCTTATTAAGTATAAAAGGGCAGAAGCCGTGGTAAGGAAAGTGGTGAAGATTGCGAAAAAGATTTTCTGGGGACATACTGTGACAATATTGCAGGGGATTGCTAGGTCAGAAGTCACCAGGACAGGATGATACATGTTATTGTTTGGTCAGATAAATGGGGATGTCGGCATATTTCGGGGTTTGCCAGTGAATCTAGTGGAGCGGACGGGTTTGGCGGAGCATCCAGCTTTGCGGATGTGCTCAGCTTCAGGGGTATGTCAGCGAATGTGTGAGTGCACAAGGATTTCGTGGTGTCGGATGCTTTGGGGTGGACACTGATTTGAAGGTTCAATGAGGGTTTTCTGGAGAGCACAGATTTGTGGGTGCAGACTGATTTGCACAGAGTTGTGTGTTTTGGCGGATTTGGGGGTGAACGCTAACCTGGGTGAGCCGGGGCATCTGGAGGGGTGTCCGATTTCAAGGTTTTTCCGTTTATCCATACTTTAATAAAAATGCAATGTCAACTTTGACCTTTGTTCTTGCTATGTTTTAAATTCAGACAACCTTTTTTTGTGAACTGTTTGAAATGATTCTTGCTCTGGCACAATCTAATGTGCATGTGGTGGTGCCTCCTGATTTGGAGCTGCGACAAGTCTTGAAGTTATTTCATTTGTACATACACTAGTAATAAATGCAATTTGAATTATGCCCTCTGTTCTTGTCTTTTTTATTGCTCAGGCAGGCATTTTGTGAAGTGTTGGAACTGTGCAGTTTGGGGATACAGATGAGAAGGGACTAAACCAAGGGGATAAAGTGAATTGGAGATGGATACGTGCATAGTCCGGCAGAGTCCGTCAGAGACAGTCAGCCTACCCACACACAGACACACAAAGGATTTTTTTGGAGCCGGCTGGATTCGAACTCGGGAACATTCGCTCCGAAGCCCGGGGTTGTTCCCACGACACCACCAGCCGGCATAGTGTTCGTGATTCAATACAATTTCACGAGCTACAATGGCATAATTTACTTCAATATTTTGTGTCTGATAAATGGTTACTTTGAAGTGCATATTTACACTGAAGCTCATTTAATTGCTAAGATAACATATGACATATATATATATATAGATATATATATATATATATATATGTATGCATAACAGAAACAATCACAGCACGGAAACAGGCCATTGCGGCCCTCCTAGTCCGTGCCGAACTCTTAATATCACCTAGTCCCACCTGCCCGCACTCAGCCCATAACCCTCCACTCCTTTCCTGTCCATATACCTATCCAATTTTACCTTAAATGACACAACTGAACTGGCCTCTACTACTTCTACAGGAAGCTCATTCCACACAGAACTCGGAAGGTTCAGTTACCTGCGTTGGGAAAAAATTAAATCCCAAAGGTATTCCTATTAACTGAATAGTTTAATCGCCATCCGTCACCACGGGAATTTCACCTGTTCGATGTAATCGATTGTGAATAATTCAAAAGCTTTATTTATAAATCTGTTGAAATCTGTCCCTGTGGAGTGACTAAATTGTATTAAAAACCTGAGGCATGTGCTGCCTCAGCATTTCATTCCGAGAGATCGCGTGTAACACAGGGGGGCCAAATCACTGGACAGAGAAAATGTCTGCATTGTTGGATATGTACAGGAGAGTGCAGAAAGTAATGTACGTGTTCATTGCCGTTGTTGGAGTTCCCGGTGAGTGAGCAGAGGGATTCATGTTTGGAATTTCTGATTGTTACCGGTGTGAACCTATTCATGATCATTTTACAATCTTCCAACTTGATGATCATTGTACAAATATTCGTCAGAGATATCGATCCTGTCAATTCCACTTTCCGATTTTTCATATTCAATGACAAAGGGAACTAAACCTCTGTCTCTCCTCTAACTCACGGGATCGACTCAAATGCTGTTCTTGCCATTCATGATACCTTGTCCAGATTTGTCCCAGTGCTGAGGACAGGTAGCTCTCCGAGAAGGTGTGACTGGGGTTGGGGGGGGTGGGGGTGTTCATTGTCAGGTTCACTGTTTCTGAGTTATTGATCAAAGAGAGCCCCTGGTGCTGTGTTTCGCGTCCCCCTGTGGAGTCTGTCACAATCGTATCCCGCTGCCTTTTGGTCAATTATTTGGTCTGATCACCCGATCCGGTGTCCAGGGATCTGCTCACGTGTGTTATTGAATTGATCTGCGGTGTAGAATTAATCCGTTAACTGAGCCACTCAGTCTCTGTTTGCTAATACTGTTTCCAGAGTTTTCAGTGTGTTTCTCCCCTCTGTATCTCATCTTGGAAACATCAGATGCTGATTTTCCAGAGTCCTGGTCAGTCACGGTTAAGTCAGTGAAACCGGCCCCAGCAGCGACTGGAATCGGGATCAGCAGCGATCGTTGTTGCTCATTCAGCTCGTTTATATCGCCGACGATTGCCCACACATTGCTTTATCTCCACACTGAAGAAAACAGTTCAGAGATAGTGTGACCCGTCTGGTGCTAGATTAGCAGCCGTTCACAGACATATTTAGCTGCAACTCGATCCGGTGTTAATTCCCGGAGAATGTGTCAAGTAATGCCCAGTGTCTGTTTCTCTCCATCTCTCTCTCTCCCCAGTGAATGTAGTGGCGATTGTGATCCTGTCCCAGGGAAAGTGCGGCCTCTCTACCTGCACTACTCGCTACCTGGTGGCCATGGCAGCGGCGGATCTACTGACCATTGTCACCAAGGTCATTTTGACTCGACTCAAAATGTATTACTTCCCGTGGAGTTTTCTGAGCGTCACCCCTGTATGCAGTGTTATCGATGTACTGATGTTCACAGCCACACACTGTTCTGTCTGGTTCACAGTCGCTTTCACCTTTGACCGGTTTGTCGCCATTTGCTGCCGAAAGCTGAAAACAAAATATTGCACCGGGAAAACTGCGGCTATGGTTCTAACAACGACCAGCATACTGTTCTGTCTGAGAAACGTTCCCCGATACTTCACACGGGAACCCTGGATGATCATCGACAATGTACCGTGGTTCTGTGATCTCGTGGACAATGTTTTCACTGACCCTGGTTGGGTGGTATATGACTGGCTCGATACGGTTTTAACTCCGTTCCTCCCTTTCGCTGGGATCCTGCTGCTCAACGCTCTGACGGTCAGACACATTTTAGTGGCCAGTCGGGTCCGTAAGGGGCTGAAGGGTCAGAGCAAGGGGGAGAACCGCAGTGACCCGGAGATGGAGAGCAGGAGGAGGTCTGTGGTTTTACTCTTCACCCTCTCCGGCAGCTTCATCCTCCTGTGGATGACTCAGTTTGTAAATGTCATATATTATCAGGTGTCAGGGAAAGGATTCGAATTCAATGATTCCGAATTGATCTTCCACTACGTCGGGGTTTTACTGAGGAATTTCAGCTGCTGCACGAACACATTTATTTACGCGGTGATTCAGTCGAAATTCAGGGAGCAGGTGATCAGCGCGGTGAAATATCCGGTCACCTCGGTGCTTCAGTTCATTAATAAAGCCGCGTCCTGAGCACAAGCCAAAGGCGGTTGCAGTGAGGGTTCCATCTCCTCACCTTCACCCCCTGATCACCCAGGTGTTATTCCCGGCAGGTTGTCGCATCGACCGGCAGCTCCGGGACATTAGGATAGTGTATGTGTTGTGAGGCGCAAAGCGCCGTCCTGGAGACTCAGTACCGCATTGGACCTGCCAGATGTCAGTCAAATACATACAGCGAACGCTGTCCAGCCATTGGTCTGTGCATATGTCCATCTGTTCCTTTTGCGGCCCATCAACCTTACAGCTCATAAAACGGCGGGGATCTTGTCGAAGGCTGGTTGTCTAATCCAATGTCAATTACACTACTCTCCGGCTTCCCCTTGAATGATTTGCTAATATAATTCGAAATGGGGCGGGTTTTGGTTAAAAGGCGTTTGACAGATCAAATTAAAGTCGGATTCCCGCCACTAACTGGACTGGAGTGTGGTGCAGAGAACTAGAAAATAAAACCTTCACTGCTTCACTGCTTCTTTTTTGAATACAATTCTCTCCCTTCTTGTTTTACTCCGTTCCCCCATTAAGCTAACAGTTACGCATTCTGCAGTGGTGTTTCCTTTATGCTCATTATCCCAACAGTCTTGCTATAATTCTCAATCCCACCAACCCCTCAGCTTCTGATTTGCCGGGTGGAAGCTCTTTACCCACAGCTGGAATTGTATCAGCTTTTGTAACTCAATCTCTCCGTGCAGGTTGAGACCCATATGAAGACCCATAACACTCATAAGAAGTGGGCCAATGAGTTTCTAACAGTAAATCTGACCGACCGCTAGAATACATTGTTTTAAGAATCATCAAAACCGAAAAGGCATGTGAATAAATTAGAGATTTACACGGACAAATTTCCTCCACCCAGTGTAAGCTTAAAATGATGGCAACAAATTCTTCTCTATGTACTGATATAATGGTTCGTAAGTAGTTTCTTTGTCGTTACCTGTAATTGAGGCACAGAAACAGCCAGAGGAACATCTCAGTTGTTATCTTTTGATTTTTCAGCAACAGTTAATATATCATAATAGTTTTCCAAAATATACTGATGAACCAACAGACTCTCGGACATTGCAGAATTCTTAGACTTATTAAACTGTGACCTAAAATCAGCTAGTCGGATGCAGAATAAGATGGGGTTTCAAAAAACGTGACATTGGGGAACATTACGTAATCCCATATTCCCATCTTCCCAGCGCGGTAAGATCCCAGCCACCTAAACTTGAAAACGCTCTTCATGTGATGTTGCCAAACGTCCTCGAACGCAACTTCAACAGGATGATAATTTATTTGTCCCGTCTGATGAATCCAGTTTGTTAATATCAACTGCAATCTCCGCAATTATACTTGGCTCATTTCAACCAGTAAAGCTGAAACAGGGGACCACCTTATTGCGCCAGAACACTTCCGAACACTTTAAACTGGAAGATGACGCTGATCTACAAGTCACACAGCCATAATCAAGAACAGATCCAATGAAACAACTGAACATGGCCCACAATGTAGCTCCCCAGAATACCCATATAGACAATTGAGAATATTTAATGTTATTATTTTCTGATATGGCGCTTCCATGCCAGCTGATTATCCATCCACATGCCTGGATATCTTCCCGCTGTCACGTCTTGAAGAGTTTGACCATATCATTTCAAATCAACTGCATGCCTATTAATCACATTTATAAAACACAGAACTTGTTCATGAGCTACTGAAAGCTTAAATTCTCATATATTTGCCGACTGTTCAAAATTAATAGCTGCTAATTGGACCCAATATACAGTATAATTGCAATTTATGCCTCTAAGCCGTAAAGCTCTATCATCTGCATATAGTGATTTACACACCTCAGTGCCAGCCTCAGAGAGAATATCATTTACCATAACATTAGATAATAAAGGGTTACAAATACGGCGTTGTGGGTTCCTACCAGTACCAGCACCAACCGTCCAAATATAAAACTCAGACAAAGTCTCTCAGTCTCCTGCTCAATCCTCATTTCCATAAAGCCATAAGACATGGAAGCTGAGTCAGACCATCCGGCCCATCGAGTCTACTCCACCATTCACTCATGGTTGATCCTTTCTTTCCGTCCTCCTCAACCCCAGCTACCGGCCTTCTCCCCTGAACCTTTGATGCCATGTCCAATCAAGAAACTATCAATATCTGCCTTAAATGCACCCAACGCCGTGGGCTCCGCAGCTGCATGTGGCAAGAAATTCCACAAATTCACCACCCTTTGTCTGAAAGAATTTCTCCACATCTCTGTTTTGAAACGGCGCCCCTCTCTCCTGAGGCTATGCCCTCTTATCCTAAGCTCTCCCACCATGGGAAACATCCTTTCCATAATTCAATCCAAAGTCCTTCCGGACTCCGCATCCCGCTACGGACATGCAAGACTTAGTTGCTTATTGTCCGTCTTTAATCTCTCCCTTTTTCGATTCAAACTTTCAAATCTTAACTTTATTCAGTCGAATTTGTATCACAATAGTTATAATTATGGCTATTTCGAAGAGAACTAGACGAAATCCCGACCCCTCTAACGGAAAATATAAACAAAGTTGACGAGTTCTCGGAAGAACCCCCTTGGGTCAAGAGATTGGAATCTCGAATCACCGGTATCTGCACTGAAATAACTCAACTAAAAGAGAAATTTGAAGAAGAAATTGACTCTTTGAGCCTCGATCTTAAAGAAGTGAATCGAAATGCGTCTGACCTTTCTTCTCGTTTGGAAAAGGCTCAGCAACGGATCGTGGATACGGAAGCTCGATCGCGTCGGAATAATATTCGAATTGTTGGATTAAAAGAGAAGTCAGAATCTGACGCCACACCGGATTATTTTGATAAAATGTTTCAGTCTTTATTTCCGGTGGTTTGTTCGCAACCCCCGGAGCTTGAATCGGCTCACAGAACCAGTGCTTTAAAATCTTTGGATGAAGGTAAAAACAGGCATGTTGTTGTGCGTTTTCTCCGTCTTGGAGACAAGGACCGCATTATTAAGCCTGCAAGAAAACAAAGATTATTTCAATTTCAAGGTTCAGACGTTCGTTTATTTTCAAGATTTTCCACGTGAAATTGTTAAGAAACGTGCTGCATTTGTCTCTTCTATGAAATTAGCGTTTCAAATAAAATTAAGGCTTTTTGTTAAAAAATCTGGAGTTTGTATTTTTGATGATCCAGCCGAAGCATTGCGTTTTATTAACTCTTTGTCTGACGAGTCCGATGGCGAATCTGAAGTTTGAATAATTTATAATAATTTGAATGTCTCTTGGTGTAAAGCGATGAAATTGGAAGATTTGATGGTAATGGGAAGTTTTTACCTTAAAATCTATTCTCAGCTTCGAAAAAGGCTGGTTCGGATGGTTTTAATCTTCGAAGACATAGCGGGAGAACTGTTGAAAGACTGTAGATAATTCTGAATCATCCAGTTGTTTTTTCTCTGCAGCATTTAAATGAACCAACTGTTTTGTTTTTTTTTTGTTCTGTATGCTTTTTAAAAGTTTAATTGCTTGGATTTCTGTATGTTTTAAGAACGACTGAATAATTCAAAGATGGCGATTGTTTTTCCTATTGTGCAAATATTTCATTCACGACGAGTCTGAAGCCTGAAGTTTGAATGATTTATAATGGCTTGAGTGTCTCGCGGTGTAAAGACTGATAAGACTGAAAGATCCGGTGGCCACAGAATGTTTTTAGCTTAAAATTCTTTTTTATTTCTGAAAAAGACTGGTTTGGACGGTTTTAACCTCAGAACATATAGTGGGAGAACTGTTGATAGGCTGTAGTTAAGTTTGTACCATCTAGAACTACTTCTTTTTTTGCAGCATTTAAATGAATTGATGGTTTTTTTAATTCTGTGTGCTTTATTGAAGATTTCTTAAGTAATTATTTGGTTTTACTTGTGTTTTAAAGACTGATTGGATACTTTAAAGATGGCGATTGTTTTGTTTTGTGCAAATATTTCAAGAATTGTTTTGGATGTTTTTCTTCCCTTATCTAATACTATGAAGGTTACTTTCAATTGAAGGTAGTTTTGTTTTATAGGAAAAATACTATCCTTTCAAGTTAACTATACTGAGATATATGTCGACTGTAATGAGATTTATGTCCGGGAGAGGGAGACAGAGATTACTTTTTTTATTATCACGTAGGCGGAGCTATAACAGCATCGATGCTTTTCCTGGGGCTTGCGTCGATAGATATCGACTTTTTTTTCCCGGGTTTTGTAATTTGGGTGTTTTTTTTTTTCTTTTTTTACTCCCATTATGGAATCCCGGATTATGTTCATCTCCGCCATTTTTGATCCCTTTATCCTGAAAATATTTTAACTAAAATCATCTCTATCAATCAAACGGGCTTTATTAAAGGCCGTTCTTCATTTCCCCCGCCACCACTCTGCAATCCCCTCTCCCTCAGATCCCATCGTCAGCTCTTCGGCCCTCAGAGGCTCCATCTTCCTCTCACCCCAACCCTTCACTGACACTACCAGCCTCCCTCCTCCCTCTGATCCCGTCTCTCATCCGTGCCGGGTCTTTACCATTCCCTCCGACCTTCAACTTTCTGAGGCACAGTGCTCTGTCCTCAGTAAGGGCCTCAGCTTTATCCGTCTTCGCCCACACCTCAGCGAGTTCCGCGTTCGCCATGATGCTGAACTCATCTTCCGCCAGCTCCGCTCCGAGCTTATTTATTTGGCAAGGACTCTCCTACCCCCACCGATGACACCTTCTCCCGTCTTCAACTTTCCTCCTCTTCATGGACACCCCGCTCTGGTCTTCTGCCTGCCCTGGATCTCTTTATTGCTAATTGCCGACGGGGTATCAACCGTTTCGACTTCACCACACCCTGTTCCAATTCCAACCTAACTCCTTCCGAACGCTCTGCTCTCCGCTCCCTCCGCACCAGTCCCAACCTCACTATAAAACCCTCTGATATGAGGGGAGCTGTTGCTGTCTGGCGGACTGACCTCTACCTGGCCGAGGTACAGCGACAACTCTCTGATACATCCTCTTATTTACCCCTTGATCATGACCCCACTAAGGAGCACCAGGCCACTGTCTCCTATACCATCACCAAGCTTATCAGCCCTGGGGATCTCCCATCCACTGCCAGCAACCTCATAGTTCCCACACCCCGCACTTCCCGTTTCTACCTCCTACCCAAGATTCACAAACCTGCCTGTCCAGGTAGACCTATTGGCTCAGCAAGCCCCTGCCCCACCGAACTCATTTCTGCATACCTTGACACTGTCTTATCCCCTCCCCCCCTTGTTCAATCTCTTCCCACCTATGTTCGTGACACTTCTCACGCTTTGAATTTTTTCACTGATTTTAAGTTCCCTGGACCCCACCGCCTTATTTTCACCATGGACGTCCAGTCCCTATATACCTCCATCCTCCACCCGGACGGTCTCAAAGCTCTTCGTGTCTTTTTGGATTCCAGACCTAACCAATTCCCCTCTACCACCACTCTCCTCCGTCCAGCGGAATTAGTTCTTACTCTCAATAATTTCTCCTTTGGTTCCTCCCAGTTCCTCCAAACCAAGGGTGTAGCCATGACCACCCGCATGGGTCCCAGTTATGCCTGCCTATTTGTTGGCTTTGTGGAACAGTCCATGTTCCAAGTCTATACGGGTATCCGTCTCTCTCTTTTCCTTCGCTACATCGACGACTGCATTGGCGCTGCTTCCTGCACGCATGCTGAGCTCGTCGACTTCATTAACTTTGCCTCCAACTTTCACCCTGCCCTCAAATTTACCTGGTCCATTTCCGACACATCCCTCTCCTTTCTTGATCTTTCTGTCTCCATCTCTGGAGACGGCCTATCTACTGATATCTACTATAAGCCTACACACTCTAACAGCTACCTGGACTATTCCTCTTCCCACCCTGCCTCTTGCAAAAATGCTATCCCCTTCTCACAATTCCTCCATCTCCGCCGCATCTGCTTTTCATTCCAGGACGAAGGAGATGTCTTCCTTTTTTAAACAAAGGGGCTTCCCTTCTTCCACCATCAACTCTGTTCTGAAACGCATCTCTCCCATTTCCCGCACATCTGCCCTCACCCCATCCGCCCTCCACCCCACTCGGGATAGGGTTCCCCTTGTACTCACCTACCACCCCACCAGACTCCAGATCCAACGTATAATTCTCCGTAACTTCCGCCACCTCCAACGGGATCCCACTACCGAGCACATCTTTCCCTCCCCCCTCTTTCTGCTTTCCGCAGGGTTCGCTCCCTACGCGATTCCTTTGTCTACTCGTTCCCCCCCCCCCCACCTCATCCCTTCCCACCGATCTCCCTCCTGGCACTTATCCTTGCAAGCGGAACAAGTGCCTCACCTGCCCTTACACTTCCTCCCTCACCACCATTCAGGGCCCCAGACAGTCCTTCCAGGTGAGGCGACACTTCACCTCTGAGTTGGCTGGTGTGGTATACTGCGTCCGGTGCTCCTGGTGTGGCTTTTTATATATTGGTGAAACCCGACGCAGACTGGGAGACCGTTTCGCTGAACACATATGCTCTGTCTGCCTGAGAAAGCAGGATCTCACAGTGGCCGCACATTTTAATTCCATGTCCCATTCCCATTCTGATATGTCTATCCATGGACTCCTCTACTGTCAAGATGAAGCCACACTCAGGTTGGAGGAACAACACCTTATATAACGGCTGGGTAGCCTCCAACCTGATGGCATGAACATTGAGTTCTCTAGCTTCCGTTAATGCCCCTCCTCCCTTTTTACCCCTTCCCTGATATATTTAGTTTTTTCTCTCTCTCTGTCCATCACTCTGCCTGTTCTCCATCTCCCTCTGGCGCTCCCCTCCCACTTTCTTTCTCCCTAGGCCTCCCGTCCCATGATCCTTTCCCTTCCCTACCTCTGTATCCCTTTTGCCAATCACCTGTCTGGCTCTCAGATTCCCCCCACCCCCTCCGGCCTTCTCCTATCATTTCGCATTTTCCCCTCCCGTCCTACTTTCAAATCTCTTACTATCTTCCATTTCAGTTAGTCCTGACGAGTGGTCTCGGCCCGAAACGTCAACAGTGCTTCTCCTTATAGATGCTGCCTGACCTGCTGTGTTCCACCAGCATTTTGTGTGTGTTGATTAATTTTCTAGCATCTGCAGATTTCCTCGTGTTTGCATACTATTGGGTTTCGCTTTGCAGGAAGTAAACCCTGTCAGAGCTGCTGTACATCCGATGTCGCCTCCATCCTCGTTCGAAATAGTCTCTTCTCGCTTTAAGTATCCCTGCGCAAGTCGTACCCGGTTTTCTGGTACAGACCTGTGTCGGCGGATTTGAATGCCACAGATTTAGGCTTCAGCAGACGATATACCTCATGGTGCATCCACAGCTTTTGGTTTGGGAATGTACAGCAAGTCTTTGCTCCCTGCACGTTGAACTTTGATTTTCCTATTGTTTCATGCGGAGGAAGATACTTTGTGAACTGTTTGAAATGATTGTAAACTCTTGTGCATGTAGGGATGCCCTCGGCTTTGGGGGATGCACAAAGATTTGGGGATGGGCATGGCGAGTATGGATTGAATTAGAATTTCATTGTCGAGGCAGCCATTTTCTGAACTGTGACACGATTCTGCTTCTGAGATAATCTAAAGTGCATTTGGAGTGTCAGCGGATTTGGGGTGCGCACTGAAATGGGGATAGCGCACATTTAGGGATTTGGGGTGCGCACTGAAATGGGGATAGCGCACATTTAGGGATTTGGGGTGCGCACTGAAATGGGGATAGCGCACATTTAGGGATTTGGGGTGCGCACTGAAATGGGGATAGCGCACATTTAGGGATTTGGGGTGCGCACTGAAATGGGGATAGCGCACATTTAGGGATTTGGGGTGCGCACTGAAATGGGGATAGTGCACATTTAGGGATTTGGGGTGTGCACTGAAATGGGGATAGCGCACATTTAGGGATTGGGGCTGTGCACTGAAATGGGGATAGCGCACATTTAGGGATTTGGGGTGCGCACTGAAATGGGGATAGCGCACATTTAGGGATTTGGGGTGCGCACTGAAATGGGGATAGCGTAAATTTAGGGATTTCGGTTTGCGCAGGGACACAGGGTGTACTCATTCTCCAATATAGCGGCGCGCACTGATTCGCGAATTGTGCAGACGTAGGGCTGTGTCGTCAAATATGGAGGTTCACATGTGGCTGTACACGGATTTTGAGTGACACCCAGAATTGGATGTATCGGCCGATCTGGAGTGGGGATTTTTAATACTGAGACCGGCATTTCGGGAACTGTTTGAAATAATTCGTGCTCTGAGGGTTATGTTTGCGGGGGGTGTCAGCATGTGTGGGTGCGCACTGAGTTGGTGATTGAGCTATGGATTGGTGGTTTGTAGGCACATGACTTTGGGGGATGCATATGGATTTGGGGGTGTGAGCAGAATAAGGGGTTGTGTCGTCGAACATGAGGGCTCTCCACTCAGCCTTAGATCTCTCGGACAATAACAATACACAAGTCAGGCTGCTGATTACAGCTCAGCATTCAACACAATCATACCCTCAATTGTAATCAACAAGCTCCAAAACCTGGGCCTCTGTGACTCCTTCTGCAACTGGATCCTCACCAGGAGCCCACAGTCTGTGTGGATCAGAAATAACATCTCCTCCTTGCTGACAATCAACACTGGCACACCTCAACGATGCGTGCTCAGCCCACTGCTCTACTCTCTCTACACCCACGTCTGTGTGGCTTGGCTCATCTGTAAACTTGCCGATGACACAACTATTTCAGATGGTGACGAGGAGGAGTACAGGGGTGAGATAGATCAGCAAGTTGAGTGTTGTCACAGCAAACCACCTTGCATTCAACATCATGAGACAAAGAAATTGATTGTGGATTCAGGAAAGGTGAAGTCGAGGGAACACACACCAGTCCTCATCGTGAGATCAGAAGTGAAAAGGGTGAGCAGTTTCCATTTCCTGCCTGTCAACATCTCTGAGGAACTACCCTGGGCCCAACATATTGATGCAGTTACAATGAAGGAACGATATCGGTTATATTTCATTCGGAGATTGAGGGGAATCGGTCTGTCACTAAAGACACTTGCAAATTTCTACAGATGTACTGTGGAGAGCATTCTAACTGGTTGCATCACTGCCTGGTGTGGAGAGGCCACTGCACAGGATCGGAAAATGCTGCAGAAAGTTGTAAACTCAGCCAGCTCCTTCATGGGCACTGGACTCCACAGCATCCAGGACACATTCAAAAGATGATGCCACAAAAAGACGGCTTCCATCATTAAGGACCCCCATCACCCAGGACATGCCTTCGTCTCATTGCTACCATCAAGGAGGACGTACAGGACCCTAAGGAGACACTCACCGGTTCAGGAACAGCTTCTTCACCTCAACCATCAGATTTCTGAATGGACAATGAACCCACGAATACTTCCTAAGTATTTTCCCTCTCGTTTTGCACTAACATTTAAATTTAATTTTATACATACTGTAATTTATAATTTTTATTACTATGGATTTCAATGTACTGCTGTCAGAAAACAACAAATTCCACTACACATGCCGGTGATATTAAACCTGATTCTGATACACAAACACACACAGCTGGGCTCAGACATACAACACTCCCACATTCCTCCCTTTGTGACACCCTGCTTGCTCCGTGGCGCCCGGTATGAAGCTCAAACTGTTGCAACACCTACCCTTTAAATTCATGGCTGGGGCCGATATTAAATGAAGAGCATTGTCAGTTTCTAGAGTAGGTTACATGGTCGGCCCAAAATTATGGGTCGAGGGGCCTGTAATGTGCTGTACATTTCTATGTTCTATATCAAGGGCAGGCAAAGGGATTAGTTTAAATAGACACCGGGACATGTTGGAAAGGTTGGGCCGAAGGGCCTGTGTCAGAGCCGTAAGGGAGGGGTTCTGTCCAAACATCGACTCTATTCCCCTCAATAGATGTTGCCTGACTTGACAACATTCTTCAAAAGTTGCATTCAGTTCTGCTAAGCATTCTATACAAAGGATGTTTTGTGCTGGAAGACAGCAGAGGAGATTCATCATGACTGAGGGAGCTTGTGTCCAGAGACCTTCAGTGATAGGAACAGGCTCAGGCCATTCAGCCCATCAAGTCTGCCGCCTTTCCATCATGGCTGATCCCGGATCGCACTCAACCCCATACACCTGCTTTATCGCCATATCCTTTGACGATTTGACTGATCAGGAAACGATCACATTCCACCTTGAATATACCCACACGCTTGGCCTCTACCGCAGTTTGTGGCAGAGCATTCCACAGATCCATTACTGCCTGGCTAATAATAAACAAATATATATCCTGCTTACCTCTGTTTGAAAACGTGGCCCTTCAACTTTGTGGCTGTGCCCCACCACAGGAAATACCTTCTCCACATCCACCTTATCCAGTCCTTTCAACATTCGGTAGGTTTCAATGAGATGCCCCCGCATTTTTCTGAGTTCCAGTGAGCACAGGGTCAAAGCTGCCAAGTGTTCCTCATATTTAACCCCTTCTTTCCCGATATCATCCTTGTGACCCTCCTCTGGACTCTCTCCAATGAGATCTTTCAGATGACATTTCAGATTTCAGAAAGATGACCTGCCATCTTTCAGCTCACTCTTCTAACTGGCCTAAATCTCTCTGCAATCTTTGAAAACCTACTTCATTAACCACAACGCCGCCTATCTTAGTATCATCTGCATACTTACTAATCCAATTTACCACCCCATCATCCAGATCATTAACGTATCTGACAAACAGCATTGGACCCAGTACAGATCCCTGAGGCACACCACTAGTCACCGGCCTCCAACCTGACAAACAATTATCCACCACTACACCCTGGCACCTCCCATCCAGCCACTGCCGAATCCATTTTACTACTTCAATATTAACAGCTAAAGGCTTTACTGAAGTCCATATAGCCAACGTCCACTGCTTTACCATCGTCACGTTTCCTAGTAACCTCTACAAAATCTTCAGTAAGGTTTGTCAAACATGACCTTCCACCCACAAATTCATGTTCACTGTTCCTAATCATGCCCGACATCAGATAACATGGCGAGTCCCGGTAGCTTCTTTACTTGTACAGTTGTAGCAGTGTATGCTCATAAACCTACTCTCAAAATTCCAACCTGATCACCATGGATCAGCCTGGGGAGGCCATAATAAATGAAATACCGCTCCCATGAAAATTTGTCCACCGTGGACGCCCTCCGATCCTTGGTAGGGAAAGCCTGCGCATATCTGGTGTAGTGGTCCGTGATGACTAATACATTGGCCGCGTTGCTGCATCGGGGTCTATCAACAGGAAATCCATACACACCAGGTCCAGAGGCCCTGCACTCTGCAAATGTGACAAGGGAGCTGCCCGCGTAGACAGTCTCTTCCGTCTTATGGATCGAATGCACCACTTGCTGTATTCTTCACCCTCCATCTTCATTAGCGGCCGGTAGAACCAATCTCTGAGCAATCGATTGGTCTTCTCAGCCACCAAATGGCCAGAGTCATCAGGAAGTGACTTCAACACTGTCCTCCGATACTTCTCAGGCTGAATCGGCTGAGAAGGCCGAGGCTGGTCCGAAGGCGACATGACCCGGTATAAACACCGCAGCAGAGACATGAGAGACACAGGCCTTCAGTTAATCTGCTCTACTGGCCTATAAATGATAAAAATATGATTCTAGTCACAGTCATTTCTAATGGTTTCATTTATTTTCACTCACACTATTACAGCGGTTTGTAGACAGCAGAATGGCTCCAAAGATACGAGGGACCATCTGGGGTGTCCTGAAATAACACCTGGGTTAGTGGGGTCAGGGGACCCACACCTTGCACAGGTAGCACCGCCAGTGGAAGCGGAGATTTGAAATCGGAGTTTTCCTTCTCCCAGATGAGCAACCATCCGTGGTTAACGAGCCCCATCTGCCCGGGGCAACTGGTTTTAAGGCGCCAGTGGCCCTCCTTTGCCTCTTCTCCTGTCACTGAGAACAGCTCCGCCACGTGAAGGCCAGGAGTCGGATCTGGTTGTCAGAATCTGTTTGAAACGCGCGCCATTAAGAGCATTTGTTTAGCAGTGGGAACTCGTCCCCACTACCAGCCTTCGGCTGTGACCATCTTTGGAGCCTAGAGAAAGTTATATCGGAAAGTTAAAAACAAAGTTTTTGTTGTGATGAAAGCCACAGTTTTGTATTTTTTTTCTATATAAAAATATGTTTTCATTCGTTTCTTTGTAAATACTTTTCTTCAGTACAACCTTTTGGCAGCTTTTGTACTTTTTACATCTTGCATTAAATAAAACCCCTTGCACTAACGTGCTGGTGCGGACTGATATCGGTTTGATTTTCAACTGGTGACCCTCGTCGTGTACACATCCCCACACCTGATAGCGAGGTGCGACACCCCCAAATACTCGAGATTTTCCCAGAGCAAAAACCACTTCAAACAGTTCACAAATTAGCAGACTCCACCTTACAGAATAGCAAAACCAAAGTTCAAAATTCAAACTGTATTTATTAGAAAAGTATCCTGAGATTCATCACACTCCAATCCGTGTGTACCCCAAATCTACAGACACACCCCTAAATCTACCCACACACTCAAATCTACAGACACACCCCCAAATCTACACACACACCCCCAAATCTAACCACACACCATATCTGTCCGGACAATCAAATTCGAGTGTACGCGCTTATTCGATAATACACCCATAAATTTACACACATCCCCATAACAGTGTATATCCCCATATTAGCCAACACATCCCGAGATCTGTGCCCATCACAAAATCCCAAATGCAGCTCCAAATCCCAATGCATCCCACAAATCAATGTGCACCGTCAAATCCACCGACATCCCTAAATCTGCGTGCAAACATAAATCTATCTGCTCCCTGAAATCCGTGTGCAACCCAACCCCGCTGACACCCCCACCTGAAAATCAGATTATCCAGAGCAAGAACAGTATCAAACAGTTCACAAAATAGCTAGCTCCACCTTACAAAAGTAGCAAGAACAAAGTTCAAAGTTCAAAATGTATTTATCAATAAGGTACCTATGAATGAAACAACCCTGAGATTCATCACATCTCAAATCGGCCTGCACCTCCCAAACCCCCACATTCACTGCCACACCCCTATGTCTGTAGACTTCCCCAAACCTGTGCGCACTCCTAAACCCACTGACACCCCACATACACATTAGATTATGGCACAGCAAGAATGCCTTCAACTTAAACTAACATCAAGAACAAAGTTCAAAGTGCATTCGTTGTTAAGGTATGAAAAAGGAAAAGCGTTCTTTTTCATCACGACCCCAAATCTGTGAGCACCCACTTAACTATGCGCATCCCCGAAATCTGTGTACATTCCCGAATCCGTGCGCACCCCAAACCCACCGACACCTTCCAAATGCACGTTAGGTTATACCAGAGCAAGAATCATTTCAAACATTTCCCAAATACCTACCCCACCATAAAAAAGTATCAAGAACAAAGTTCAAACTTCGAAGTGTATTTGTTGATAAAGTATCTATAAATGTAACAACCTCACTCTCACGGGACAGGAACGACACGCTGATGGGTCAAAGCGTTTGTTTCTGCACTGCGGTTTCTTTGACTTTCTCTCGGGTGAAAGGAACAACAGGGTGACGGGCCGAAGGGTAGTCTATGTGCTGCCCTGTTTGTGACTGACTCCAAGGTTGGGAAATTATATGCACAACTAAAAGAGTTAAAACCTAACTGAGTTATTGGCAGCCTGACAAGTCGTGCTGTGAGAATAAAGTATGAACAAAGAAGTGTTTGTTCCATGAGAAGCTGCACAGTGTCCCTTATCAGAGTGTGTGTGTGATAAGGAATATTTTTAACAGCTGCGGACTCTGTACTCGGGGACTCGCTTGACTTGCAGATTTTCACTAGATTTGTGTGGGTCAACTGAGCAACGCAAGCTTGCTAATAAACAGTATGCACTTTTAAGTAAACTATCTTGTATGTATGTGATAAGGAATATTTTTAACAGCTGCGGACTCTGTACTCAGAAACAGACCCTTCGTACATCATCCTGGCTGTGAGAGTCAATTACAGACACAACACCACATAGACCGTCAGGCACATTATCCTGCTGTTATTGGCTGTGAGAATCAATTACAGACACAACACCACATAGTCCGTCAGGCCCATTATCCTGCTGTTACTGGCTGTGAGAGTCAATACAGACACAACACCACATAGACCGTCAGGCCCATTATCCTGCTGTTACTGGCTGTGAGAGTCAATTACAGACAAAAGACCACATAGACCGTCAGGCACATTATCTTGTTGTTACTGGCTGTGAGAGTCAATTACAGACACAGCACCACATAGACCGTCAGTCCCATTATCCTGCTGTTACTGGCTGTGAGAGTCAATTACAGACACAAGACGACATAGACCGTCAGGCCCATTATCCTGTTGTTACTAGCTGTGAGAGTCAATTATCGACAAAAGACCACATAGACCGTCAGGCCCATTATCCTGCTGTTACTGGCTGTGAGAGTCAATTACAGACACAACACCACATAGACCGTTAGGCCCATTATCCTGCTGTTACTGGCTGTGAGAGTGAATAACAGACACAACACCACATAGACCGTCAGGCCCATTAACCTGCTGTTACTGGCTGTGAGAGTCAATTACAGACACAAGACGACATAGACCGTCAGGCCCATTATCCTATTGTTACTGGCTGTGAGAGTCAATTACAGACACAAGACGACATAGACCGTCAGGCCCATTATCCTATTGTTACTGGCTGTGAGAGTCAATAACAGACACAACACCACATAGACCGTCAGGCCCATTAACCTGCTGTTACTGGCTGTGAGAGTCAATTACAGACACAAGACGACATAGACCGTCAGGCCCATTATCCTGCTGTTACTGGCTGTGAGAGTCAATTACAGACACAACACCACATAGACCGTTAGGCCCATTATCCTGCTGTTCATGTCACATTAGAGTCAGGCACAAACGTGTGTGTGTGTGTGTGTGTGTGTGTGTGTGTGTGTGTGTGTGTGTGTGTGTGTGTGTGTGTGTGTGTGTGTGTGTGTGTGTGTGTGTGTGTGTGTGTGTGTGTGTGTGTGTGTGTGTGTCAGAGAGAGAGAGTGAGAGAGAAAGGGGGGAGAGAAAAGGCCACTCGGCCCATCATCCTGCAGATTCTGTCCCATTACAGTGAATCACAGACACGACAGCGCAGAAACACTCTTTCAGCCCATCTGCCTATTAATTTTATCCCATTGTCCACAGACACTGTAACACTGGCAGAGACGCTTCAGCCCATCAAGATACCCATTCTATCCCATTATCAGTCGAAACTGTAGCACAGGGAGAGGCATTTCGGCCCATCCTCCTGCCGCATCTCCCACATTCGAGTCAGTCACGGACACTATGGCATCGAAACAAACTCTCCGGCCCATTTCTCTGTTGTTCCTGTCATGCTAGTGTCAGTCACAGACACAGTAGAGCAACGAAACAGACTGTGACTTAACAGGTTGGTAATGCTAATTCTCCGCTAACCTTGACCCTTTGCCCGGTTAGTCACTCCCCTTCGTTCTGCCCATGGTCTAGTTTCACGCCCTTTTCCCTCCCGGTCCGCAGCTCTTGGGAGTTCACCGTTTACACACCCCACAGTGAAACAATGGCTAGCTTGGCTAATCAAAACAATCCTTTCATTTAACTTGCACTGCTGGTCTATAACTCATAAAAATAAGGATTCTAGACACAGTCAGTCCAAACAGTTTTATTTGTTTTCACTCACACCGTTACGGGTTTGTAGACAGCAGAACGACTCCAAAAGACCAGAAGGACTGTTTGTAGCGACCTGGGTTAGTGGTGTCAGGTGCTCCACAGGTAATACCACTGATGGGGAGTGCATTATTACTTTATATTCATCTGGATCTGTGTGCATCCCAAAATCCATATGCACCCCTAAATCCCAATGCACACCACACATCACTGTGCACAGTGAAATCCACCGACGACCCCAAAACAGTGTGCAGCCCCTGTTTAAGGACACCCCTAAACCTGTGTGCACAAAATCGGTCTGCACCCCTAAATCAGTGTGCAGCCCCTGTTTAGGGACACCCCTAAACCTGTGTGCACAAAATCGATCTGCACCCCTAAATCAGTGTGCAGCCCCAACACTCTGACACCCCACCTGCACATTAGATTACCCCAGAGCAAGAACAATTTCAAACCGTTTACAAAATACCTGCCTCCACCTGACAAAAACAGCAAGAACAAAGTTCAGAATTCAAACTGTATTTATCAGTAAAGTAACTTTGAATGAAACAACCTTGAGATTCGTCACACCCCGAATCGACCTACATCCCCTACTTCCCCATGTTTGCTGACACACCCCTGAATCTGCGCTTATCCCCAAATCTGAGCGCACTCCTCAGCCCAGTAACACCCCTCATACATGGAATATTATCTCAGAGCAATAATCATGTCAAACTGCTCAGTAAATAGCGGCCTCCACCTTAAACTAACAGCAAGAAGAAAGTTGAAGGTGCATTTATCATTGAAGAATTCAAAAATGAAACAATCTTGGGTTTTGTCAAAGTACCAATTCGGCAGACACGCCAAATCCGTGTGCACCCACATATTAGTGAGCACCTCCAAATCTATGTGCACTGCCGAATCCGTGTGCACCCCAAACCGCTGACACTCTCCACATGCACATTAGATTATCCCAGAGCAAGAATCATTTCAAACAGTTCACAAATAGCTGCCCCACCCTAAAAGATAGCAAGAACAATGTTCAAACTTCGAAGTGTATTCATTATTAAGGTATCTATAAATGAAACAACCTGAGATTGGTCACACCCTCAGATGCGCCGACGCTGCCACATTTGCTTTGTGTGAGAAGCCAGAGTGTGGTATTAGATGGTCTCCTCTCTGAATAAAGGCCTGTGACCAGTGGAGTGCCGCAGCGATCGGTGCTGGGTCCGTTGTTGTTTACCATCGATATCAACGATCTGGATGATAATATGATACAGTACATCAGCAAATTTCTGAATGCCACCAGGATTGGGGGTGTAGTGGACAGTGAAGAAGGCTGTCATGTTTGTTTCAGCATGATCTGATCCAGCTGGAAAAATGGGCTGAAAAATAACAGATCGAATTCAGTGCAGACAAGAGGGAGGTGTTGCTCTTCCATAGAACCAAACAGGGTCGGTCTTACAAAGTGAACGGAAGGGCACTGAGGAGTGTAGAAGATCAAACGGATCTGGCAATACAGGTCTATAATTCATTCAAAGTGGCTTCAAAAGTATACAGATTGTTTGGAACATTGGCCTTCATAAATCAATGTATCGATTATAGGAGATGGGATGTAACGTGTGAGATACTGATGAGGCCTTGCTACGAGATCTGTGTTCGGTTATCGTCACCGAGCTACAGGAAAGCTGTAAATAAGGTTGAAAGAGCACAGGGGAAATTTAGAAAGATGTTGCCAGGTCTGGATTATCTGAGGTAAAGACTGAATAGCTTAAAATTTTATCCTTGCAAAGTGCAAGATTGAGTGTAAATTTGATAGAGGTATACAGAATTATGGGGGTATAGATCGGCAAGATTTTTCTCCTGACGTTGTGTGGGACGACAACCAAACGTCATGGGCTAATGGTGAAAGGTGAAAAGCTTAAGCGGAACATGGTAGCCTCTTCACTCAATAGTTGAAATAATTGTCAGCAGCGGGTCATTGTGAGCTCGATTACAAGGTTTAAGCGAAGTGTGGATAGGTACAAAAATGGTAGAGGTAGAGAAGACTATTTAATGGTTCAGCGTGGCCTGCGCGTTGCAAATGGCCTGATTCTTTGCTGTACTTCTCTATGATTCTAATTCTATTTTTTGTCCCTAATTAGGCCATACGTTTCCAAATCATTACAAATGGTTACACATCCTTTCAGCAGTACTAAGCGGGGATTCACCAGTTAGGGGGACAGACTGTGGGTTCTGTTGACGAGAATGAGACTCCAGAAAGGTATGTTGAATCTCACACGCCAGGGTGAGAAACACCTCGGATCGAGGAAGTAGTGTTCCTCGGTGAGTGGATGAGATGCTGGAGGTCGTAGTTTACAAGTGACAGAAATGTGTGCCCGGGAAAACTCTGTATCTAGTGATCATAATTCTATCAGTTTCAAGATAATTGTGAAGATTGACATAACTCTCAATATCACCATATTTCCCCATGGGGATGAATAAAGTATCTATCTATCTATCTATCTATCTATCTATCTATCTATCTATCTATCTATCTATCTATCTATCTATCTATCTATCTATCTATCTATCTATCTATCTATCTATCTATCTATCTATCTATCTATCTAACTGGTCCTCGGAATCTGACTGTAGTTTGGAAACACTACAATTTCGATGTCATCAGCAGAGTTCAGGCCGGTGTAGATTGGGTTACAATGCTTTCTAAGTTGAAAACATTCAGCAGTGCAGAGTTTATATGTTCCTGTTGGAATAAAGGCCAAGGCTTCAGGGATCTTGATTTTAGAGACATACTGAGAGTCTGATTAAGACGACGAAAGAGGCATAGACAGCTCATATGAAATGAGTTACTCGTGAGGTATAAGAAAACATGAAATACTTCACAGGGAATTCAGCAGGAATCAAAGGAGGCATGAGTTTTCTCGAGCAGACAAGGTGAAGGAGAATCCAAAGGATCTCTGGAGATGTACGAAGAGCACGAGGATTGCAAGGGACAAACATGGTCTCCATTGGCGATCAGAATAGTCTTCCCAGAGAGACGGGGAAGATATTTTAAATGTTTTGTATCTGTAGGTGCTTCAGTAACAGGAACATGGACAAAGGAAATGGGGCAGAACAGCATTGAGGTCATGGACCATATACGGATTATGGGGAAAGGGATGTTTGCCGACTTGCGACACATTATGGTGGATGAATGCCCAGGTCCAGATAGGTGTCCTCCCCGGTTCATGTCGGTGGCTAATGCGGAAATTGCAGGGACCTTGGCAGAGGGATTTAAAATGTCCTCAGCCACGGGTGAGGTGCTGGAGATTAGCTTCCCTTGATCAAGGAAAGTTTGAAGAATAAGCCTGGTAATTAGAGACAGTTGCGTCTGACATCAGTCGTGGGTAACTTATTGGAAGACATTTTAAGGGACAGGATATAGAAGCATTTGGATATCAATAGTATTCTGGTAAACTGGTTTTGCAGATGACACCTAAATTCAGAGCGTGAGTGGGCAGCGAAGTAGGTGATCAAAACTTTCAGCATGAATTAAGCAGCTGGAAAGAATTTCTAAAAATGACAGATGGAATTTAATGCAGATCAGTGTGAGGTGTTGCACTTTGAGAAGACCAAGCAGAGAAGGACATGCACAGTGAATGGTAGGTAATTGAGGAGTACGGGAGAATGGAGGAATCTGGGAATACAGGTCCATAATACCTAGGCAGGTCATAGATTGGGTCATAAATTGAGCTTCTGTCACATTGACCAACATAAGAGCAGATGATAAAACCAAAGGAAGATCCACATTGGCTCTTAATACGACAAGGGGATCGATCCAGGAACCATTTATGTGAACATCCTGTGAGCCCTCTCCAACGTCAGCCCATCCTTCCTAAGATAAGGGGCACAAAACTGCTCACAATACTCCAAGTGAGGCCTCGCCAGTTGTTTATAAAGTCTCACCATTCCCTCCTCGCTTTTATATTCTAGTCTTCCCGAGGTGAATGCCAACACCGCACTTATCTTCCTCATTACCGATTCAACATGCAAATTAGTCTTCATGTAATCCTGCACAAAGTCTCCCAAGACACTTTGCGCCTCATTTAAAAAAAAATCTATCACCTAATAAATAGTCTACCTTTTTTTTATTCTACCAAAGTACATGACCATACACTTCTTGTCAATATATTCCATCTGTTACATTCTGCCCTTTCTTCTAATATGCCTAACACCTTCTGAAGCCTCTCTACTTCCTCAAATCTATCTGCGCCTTCACCTATCTTTGTATCATCCGCAAGCTTGGCCACAAGTCGCTCAATTCCGCCATCCAAGCCATTGGCATATAATGTAAAAAGAAGCGGTCCCAACACAGCCCGCTGTGGAACACCACTAGTTACCGGCAGCCAACTAGAAAAGGTTCCCTTTATTCCCACGTTTCGCAACCCGCCAAACAGCCAATGTTTTCTACATACCAGCAGCTTTTGTGTAATACCATGTGCTCTTAATTTGTTATGTACCTGGTTATGTACAGGTGTTATAACCTGTAACACCTGTACATGTACAGTACATGTACATGTACACCTGTTATGTACATTTGTTATGTACAGGTGTCATGTGTGGCACCTTGTCAAAGGCCTTTTGAAAATCCAAGCAGACAACATCCTCTGTTTCTCTTTTGTCTACCCTGATTGTTATTTCTTCAAAGACCTCAAGCAAAATTTCAGGCAATATTTTCCACTGACAAACCATGCTGACTACGGGCTATTCTACCATGTGCCTCCAGGAACTCCGACACCACCTACTTAATAATCAACTGCAAACCACCGAGTAATACTATAATATTTAACCTGACTCAGAATGTTTAAAGGAGATGTGCGTGCAAGTTTTCTTTTCACACTCATAGTGGTGGGTGCCTGGAATGAATGCCTGGGGAGGTGGTGGAGGAGCAGACACGATAGAGGTTATTAGATACCACGTGAGTGTGAGGCGAATGGAGGGATGTGGACCTTGTGCAGGCAGGAGGGTTTGATATAGTAAGGCATTGAATGACCACTTCAATTGGTTCAGAACAACACAGTGAGCAGAAGGGCCCGTACTGCTCCATGTTGGTGAGATCACAGCTGGAGGACCGTGCGCACCTCTGGGTGGTCACCTCTGGAAGGACGTGATTAACCCGGAACGGCGGAGTAGGGATTCACGACTTTTGCCGCCGGGACTGCAGGACTCGAGTCAGAAGGAGACTGGACAGCGACTATCGCAGACAAGAGACAATCTGCAGTAATCAGGGGAGCTGGAGATGTCAGTCACAGTTTGTTATCAGAATCGAAGGAGTTTCCCGAGAATCAAAACTTATTATCAGAGTACAGATAAGTCCAGCCAGGGGAGCGATCATTCCTGTCCCTACCCTGTAAATACCCTATGAGAATGAGTCTGTCCCAGTCAGACCACCTCTTATTTCTCTAATTCTGAGACAGGCCCAGTGCGATAATTGGTTGCGGGAGCATCTCAATGGATGGGCAAGCGAATGTGTTTCTCTTGTATTGTTCAAAAGCCTGGTGGCTGAGGTTTGGTAACTGTTCCTGAACCTGGTGCGAGTCCTGAGGCTGTTGTACCTTCTACCTGGTTGCAGAGCCTGGCCTGGGTGGTGAGCATATCTGATGATGGCTGCGGCTTTGCTATGATAGCGTTTCATGCCGATGTACTCGATGTTTGGGAGGGATCCACCCGAGATGTACCGGGCCGAATCGAATATGTTGTGTTGGTTCATCAACCCTGCCCCTTTCCTTATAAAACTGGCAACACCACCCCTCTACCAACTAACCTGTCAAGCCTAACGGCAATATAATCCTGCACAAGAATAAAAACTTAAAATGTGCTGGTTTCCTGAACAGATATAACATCCAAAGAAACAGAAAATCAGAAATGAACTTCTTAAAACTCTTGACCATTATAAAACAGACTTCTCGCATTTCATTGCAATATTTTAATCCTATTATGTATGTTGACAAGTAGACTGGGATACAGATACCCCAGCCAACAAAACTTCATTTACAGCTTCCCACATAACACCAGTTACACCGAGATACCTTTCTGCAGCTTTCACAATAATTTTAATTTCCTCAGTAGGATGAGATGTCTGATCAGTACAATTCACCACATCGGTTATAAACATCACAAACTTCATTTTATCCAGCAGTGAAGTATCTTTGGTGAGAGAACTGTGACACCGGCATATATCCACTGACGTCACAGTCTGTTCTCTGAGTGGGATCACTTTATCCAGTTTACCTGCTCTGCTTGTTGTACTTGTCCTTGAACAGGCCCTTCTGCTCACTGTGTTGTTCTGAACCAATTGAACTGGTCATTTCATGCCTTACTAAACCAATCCCTTCTGCCTACACAAGGAACACATCCCTCCATTCTCCTCACATTCACGTGGTATCTAATAGCCTCCATCACATCTGCCTCCACCACCCCCGACATTCACTCTAGACACTAACCACTTTTTGTTGAAAAACAAAACTTGAAACGCAAATCTCCTTTAAACATTCTGAGTCAGGTTTTTTAAATCATTGTCTTTTCTAATTGTTTTTTTTCCAACAGCAGCTATGCAGAGAAAAGATACAAAATTACACTAAATTACAAAATGTTTAAATAGTGCAAATAGGGCCAATGAGGATGTGTTCCCCCTTTCTCCTGAAGTTCATGCCAACTGGCATTGGACATTTCCTCCTTACAGAAAAAATCCCGGCTGTCTACTCTGTCTGTGCCTCTCACATTCCTCTAAACGTCTGTCAGACCTCCCTCAGCCTCTGCCACTCCGGAGAAAATTTCCCGAGATTGTCCAGTCTCACTTTATCCAGGCAGCATCATGTTAAGCC
Organism: Hemitrygon akajei; assembly: GCF_048418815.1. Taxonomy (NCBI): domain Eukaryota; kingdom Metazoa; phylum Chordata; class Chondrichthyes; order Myliobatiformes; family Dasyatidae; genus Hemitrygon; species Hemitrygon akajei. The sequence goes on from NW_027331924.1 coordinate 4,669,751, forward strand.
TCTTTCACTCACGATCCAAAACCTCCGCATTATTCCTGTCTTCGAATGTAATTCGACAGATGTGGTTAAACTAGAGATTTATACAACTGCAACATAACTGCCTGACAATGGAACCACTATCTGGGAGTTATGAACTCGGATTCCAAGATCCCCCTGTAGATCAACAGTGCAATCTCGCCCCATGAATATAACAGCAACGAGATAATGCTGAGGCTTTATAATACACTAATCAGGCCACTCTTGTAGTATTGTCAACAGTGTTGGGCCCCACATCTCAGACAGGATGTGTTGTCATTGGAGAGAGTCCAGAGGAGGTTCACTAGGATGATTTTGGGAATGAAAGGGTTAAAATATGAGGAGCACTTGGCAGCTTTGACCCTGTGCTCACTGGAACTCAGATAAATGCGGGGGCGTCTCATTGAATCCTACCGAATGTTGAAAGGACTGGATAAGGTGGATGTGGAGAAGGTATTTCCTGTGGTGGGGCCGAGGGGCCAACTTTTCAAACAGAGGTAAGCAGCTTATTTTTTTTATTAGCCAAGGTGTATTGGATATGTGGCATGCTCTGCCACAGACTGCGGTAGAGGCCAAGTGTGTGGGTATATTCAAGGCGGAAGTAGATCGTTTCCTGATCAGTCAGGGAATCAAAGGATATGGCGGGAGGTCAGATATCTGGAATTGAGTGCGTTCTGGGATCAGCCATGATGGAAAGGTGGCTGTCTCGATGGGCTGAATGGCCTCATTCTGTTCCTTTGCCTTAAGCACTTATGAACACAAGCCCCGTCAATCATGATGAATCTCCTCTGCACTCTTCCAGCACAAATCATCCTTTGTACAGAATGCTAAGCGGAACTGAATGCAACTTTTCAAGAACGTTGACAAGTCAGGCAGCATCTGTTGAGGGGAATAGAGTCGATGGTTGGGACAGAACCCCTCCCTTACGGCACTAACACAGGCCCTTCGGCCCAACCTTTCAATGCTGTCCTCCTGTCCATTTAAACTAATCCCTCTGCCTGTCTTTGACACAGTACACAGAAATCTACAGCACATTACAGGCTCTTCAGCCCACAATGTTGTACCGACCATGTAACCAACTCTAGAGACTGCCTAAGATTTCCTGATCGTATAGCCTTTTATGTTTCTAAGTTCCATGACGCTATCTAAGACAGTAGACAATAGGTGCAGAAGTAGACCATTCGGCCCTTCGAGCCTGCACCGCCATTTTGAGATCATGGCTGATCATCTACTATCAATACCCGGTTCCTGCCTTGTCCCCATATCCCTTCATTCTCTTATCCATAAGATACCTATCTAGCTCCTTCTTGAAAGCATCCAGAGAATTGGCCTCCACTGCCTTCCGAGGCACTGCATTCCAGAGCCCCACAACTCTCTGGGAGAAGATGTTTTTCCTTAACTCTGTCCTAAATGTCCTACCCCTTATTCTCAAACCATGCCCTCTGGTACTGGACTCTCCCAGCATCTGGAACATATTTCCTGCCTCTATCTTGTCTAATCCCTTAATAATCTTATATGTTTCAATCTGATCCCCTCTCAATCTCCTTAATACCAGCGTGTACAAGCCCAGTCTCTCTAACCTCTCTGCGTAAGACAGTCCTGACATACCAGGCATTAACCTTGTGAGTACACAATATTCCAGGTGTGGTCTCACCAGGGCCCTGTACAAATGCAAGAGGATTTCCTTGCTCTTGTACTCAATTCCCTTTGTAATAAAGGCCAACATTCCATTAGCCTTCTTCACTGCCTGCTGCACTTGCTCATTCATCTTCAGTGACTGATGAACAAGGACTCCTAGATCTCTTTGTATTTCTCCCTTACCTAACTTTACACCGTTCAGATAATAATCTGCCTTCCTGTTCTTACTCCCAAAGTGGATAACCTCACACTTATTCACATTAAACTTCATCTGCCAAGTATCTGCCCACTCACCCAGCCTATCCAAGTCACCCTGAATTCTCCTAACACCCTCATCACATGTCACACTGCCACCCAGCTGAGGATCATCAGCAAACTTGCTGATGTTATTCTCAATGCCTTCATCTAAATCATTGACGTAAATCGTAAACAGCTGTGGTCCCAATACCGAACCTTGAGTCACCACCTGCCATTCCGATAAACACACATTCACCGCTACCCTTTGCTTTCTATCTGCCAACCAGTTTTCTATCCATGTCGATAAGAGTCTATTAAAATATCCTATTGTATCCACCTCCACCATCGCTGCAGGCAGTGCATTCCATGCACCCACCACTGTCTGTGTAAGAAACTTACCCCTGACATTCCCTCGGTACCGACTTCCAAGCAGCTTAAAACTACGTCCCCTCGTGTTAGTCATTTCAAGCCTGGGTAAATGCCTCTGGCTATCCACTTGGTCAAAGCCTCTCATCATCTTATACACCTCTGTCAGGTCATCTCTCATCCTCCGTCGCTCCAAGAAGGAAAGGCCAAGTTCACTCAATCTATTCTCATAAGGCATGCTCTCCAATCCAAGAGCAACATCCTTGTAAATCTACTCTACACTCTCTATAGTATCCACATCCTTCCTGTAGTGAGCCCACCAGAACTGAACACGGGACTCCCAAGTGGGGTCCAACTAAGCCCACAGCCCTGCCGTGTTGGGGTACAATTACTTATGTACAGGTTAGGAGAAATATAGCTTCAACATTACCTCACAGCTCTTGAACCCAATCCCACGGTTGATGAAGGCCATCACACTAGACGCCTTCCTAACAACACTGCCAACCTCCACAACAGCTTTGAATGTCATATGGACATGGTCCCCAAGATCTCTCTGACTCTCCGCACTGCCAAGAGTCTTACCATTAATATTATATTCTGTGTTCAAATTTGACCTGCAGAAATGAATATCTTCATCTGTGTTGAACTCCCTCTGCCACTTCCCAGTTCTGCATCAGAGGCGAGGAAATAGATTGCTGAGCCTCTGGCTAGGATTATTATGTCCTCATTGTCCACGGGAAGGGTTCCGGAGGATTGGAGGGAGGCGAATGTTGTCCCCTTGTTCAAAAAGGGTACTAGGGGTAGTCCGGATAATTATAGACCACTGAGCCTTACATCTGTGGTGGGAAAGATGTTGGAAAAGATTCACAAAGATAGGATTTTTTGGCATTTAGAGAATCATGGTCTGATCAGTGACAGTCAGCATGGCTTTCTGAAGGGCAGATCGTGTCTAACAAGCCTGATGGAGTTCTTTTAGGAGGTGACCAGGCATATAGATGAGGGTAGTGCAGTGGATGTGATCTACATCGATTTTACTAATACATTTGATAAGGTTCCACAGAAGGCATGGGATCCAGGGATGTTTGACCAGGTGGATTCAGAATTGGCTTGCCTGCAGAAAGCAGGGAGTTGTGGTGGAGGGAGTACATTCGCATTGGAGGGTTGTGACTAGTGGTGTGCCACAAGGATCAGTTCTGGGACCCCTACTTGTCGTGATTTTTATTAACGACCTGGATGTGGGGGTAGAAGGATGGGCTGGCAAGTTTGCAGAAGACACAAAGGTTGGTGGTGTTGTGGATAGTTTAGAGGATTGTCAAAGATTGCAGAGAGACATTGATAGGATGCAGGAGTGGGCTGAGAAGTGGCAGATAGAGTTCAACCTGGAGAAGTGTGAGGTGGTACACTTTGGAAGGACAAACTCCAAGGCAGAGTACAAAGTAAATGGCAGGATACTTGGAAGTGTGGAGAAGCATAGGGGTCTGGGGCTACTGGTAAACAGAGTAGTTAAGAAAGCTTATGGGGTGTTAGCTTTCATAAGTCGAGGGATAGAGTTTAAGAGTTGCTATGTAATGATGCAGCTCTATAAAACTCTGGTTGGGCCACACTTGGAGTACTCTGTCCAGTTCTGGTCGCCTCACCATAAGAAGGATGTGGAAGCATTGGAAAGGGTACAGAGGAGATTTACCAGAATGCTGCCTGGTTTAGAGAGTATGGATTATGAACAGAGATTAAGGGAGCTAGGGCTTTACTCTCTGGAGAGAAGGAGGATGAGAGAAGAAATGATAGAGGGATAGTTGATATTAAGGGGAATAGATAGAGTGGACATCCAGCGCCTCTTCCCCAGGGCACCACTGCTCAATACAAGAGGACATGGCTTTAAGGTAAGGGGAGGGAAGTTCAAGGGGGATATTAGAGGAAGATTTTATACTCAGAGAGTGGATGGTGCGTGGAATGCACTGCCGGAGTCAGTGGTGGAGACAGATACACTAGTGAAGTTTAAGAGACTACTAGACAGGTATATGGAGGAATTTAAGCTTAGGGAGGCAGAGTTTAAGGGTTGGCACAACATTGTGGGCCGAAGGGCCTGTACTGTGCTGTATTGTTCTATGTTCTATCTATTTCTTGCTGGAATCTCTCTTTTAATTTAATTTTGTTATTGAAGGCACGGCACAGTACAGAAAACGTAATGCATTACATTTTCCTCCATTTTGCTTTTATACCTTACCCCTGAACAACACCATAATGTCATCAATGGGGCCTTCTGGGAGTTGTAGTCAATAGTCCTCGCTCGCTCCCTGTCAAAGCTTGTTTCGTCAGCCACCACAGACGTCACCGAAACAGACCCACCGAGGCGCGAAGGGGAATCACACCCGTCCTTGTGGGCGCCGAGGCCTGCTACTCCGACAGAAGCGAATCGCTGAACTCCGCCATGGCGATGGAGCGGAAGAGGAGGGGCTGATCATGGGCCGATTTCCTCCAGCCTATCGTAGCTCAGGCTTAACACAGACGCCTGCTGTCATTGGCCGTAGTGCCTGTCGCTCAAATGGGAACTCAGAGGGTGATTAGTTTATGTGAACGTCAGTCAGCCTTCCTGTCTTTATGAGTTTGGATTTGGATTTATAACAGGACAGGAAGCAAATAGGGAGAAATGTGAGTTTTTATGTGATGGTGCATCAGTCTCCGAGTTTAACAATAAAAGAGCAAAGGCCGTTGTGAGGAAGGAGGTGATTTACTGGAGGTTATATGGAGCTAATATTGGAAGGGATATCAAACTTGGAATTGTTTGGGATGTGATTTAGAAAATGGGGGGATTTGTGGGGATCATAATATTCCAGTGATGATTAATGAGGGCAAAATGATTGTTACTGAAACAGGGAAGGTTGTGTTACTGGCTGGGTCATTTGCTGAGATTCACAATCAGGATAATTAAAGTGAAGAATTTAAACAATGTAAGGATATGTTTTTTCAGTGAATACCCTGATGTGCTGGAAGTCAGCTGTAGCAATGATAGCATCACTGATGGAGAGATTTCTTTGTATGAATTTAAGAAGTCTATTAATAATGCTGGTCTGGTGTCCCCAGGAAAGAGTGATATTTGATATTGTAATCGTATATATTTCTCTTTAGTGAAAATATTAAATGTTTGAATTGTGCATTTACTTTCCTCATGGAAAATGGAAATCGATAGATAGATAGATAGATAGATAGATAGATAGATAGATAGATAGATAGATAGATAGATAGATAGATAGATAGATAGATACTTTATTCATCCCCATGGGGAAATTCAACATTTTTTTTCCAATGTCCCATACACTTGTTGTAGCAAAACTAATTACATACAATACTTAACTCAGTAAAAATATAATATGCATCTAAATCACTCTCTCAAAAAGCATTAATAATAGCTTTTAAAAAGTTCTTAAGTCCTGGTGGTTGAATTGTAAAGCCTAATGGCATTGGGGAGTATTGACCTCTTCATCCTGTCTGAGGAGCATTGCATCGATAGTAACCTGTCGCTGAAACTGCTTCTCTGTCTCTGGATGGTGCTATGTAGAGGATGTTCAGGGGTTTCCATAATTGACCGTAGCCTACTCAGCGCCCTTCGCTCAGCTACCGATGTTAAACTCTCCAGTACTTTGCCCACGACAGAGCCCGCCTTCCTTACCAGCTTATTAAGACGTGAGGCGTCCCTCTTCTTAATGCTTCCTCCCCAACACGCCACCACAAAGAAGAGGGCGCTCTCCACAACTGACCTATAGAACATCTTCAGCATCTCACTACAGACATTGAATGACGCCAACCTTCTAAGAAAGTACAGTCGACTCTGTGCCTTCCTGCACAAGGCATCTGTGTTGGCAGTCCAGTCTAGCTTCTCGTCTAACTGTACTCCCAGATACTTGTAGGTCTTTACCTGCTCCACACATTCTCCATTAATGATCACTGGCTCCATATGAGGCCTAGTAGTGCCTATTCTGAAACCTGGCAGATCCCCATTTGATCCTTCTAGTTAAGGGCCTATATCGTGAATGTCTCATTTATGTAAACTTATGGAATGTATGGTAATCAAGCGCTTGAGTAATATTTTGGAAAGAGTGGTGATAAAGTGTTTTATTAGAGTGGATTTTGGAAGGGTGAAATGCTATTAGATTCAGTTTTAGGTTTGGAAGATGATATTCGGAAAGCACAATTAAATAAAGATGTTGTAATAACAGTATTTCTTGATACTGAAAAGGGAAATGATATGGAAGAAATGACTTTTGATTAAATTAGGAGTGAGGGGGACATTGTATAAGTTTTTTGAGTATTTTTTTGGATGACTGTCCAAGTACCGGTCGGCATGTTATGTTTGTGTTTCTATGAGATAGAGAATGGGATCCCACAGGGCAGTATTCGTAGCCCTTCATTATTTAATATTATGATTTAATATTTTCTCTGAGATGGGAAAGTGGGATACCCTGGGTAAATCACAATATACATATGACGTAGCTTTATAGATTAGAGGTATTAATTGCAATTTACAATTAATAGGTCAAACAGTGGGCAGATTGATGAGGATTTTAAGCTTTCAGTCGTTAAAACACATTACGTGGTTTACAAACAACATTAATAGGCTTGCACCTGATTTAAAATTATATGATTGATATCTTGAGGAAGTGTTAGTGGTAAGATTTCTCAGTAAGTGGATGGATAATAAGCTGACGTGGAAGCACCTATCAGTAAAATAATTGATAAATGTAAAGGAGCTTTAAATCTCCTCAGATATCTATGTGGGTATTCTTCGGTGCAACTTGAAAATCTTTGTTGACCAAATTTATTTGTTTAATTGGATCTGTTCTTGATTATGTCTGTGTGGCTTATGGATCAGCTTCATCTTCAAATTAAAAATGTTTGTATGTGATACAATTACAGACTTTAAGATTGATTTCTAGTACAGTAATGTTGTCTCCTGTTTTGGCTTTACTGATTGCAATGGGACAATTGCCCTCAAAGTAACAGAGGTTCAAGTTGATGTCAACATACTGGATTAATTTGCAGGGGCAAAGAAATGATCATCCTGTTAAAGCTGTGCTGGAGGACGGTTGGGGACATCAAAAGAAGAGTGTTTTAAGTTTTGGGTGGCTGGTACAATATGTCCCACTGTCGCTTTCTCTGTCACCCCACCTTGTTTTTTCCAATGACTTCAGTTGATTTTATGTTACACGATCGGATTCGGTTTAGCCTGAGAGTCTGTTGGTTCATCAGTATATTAATGAAATTTTTTATCATACAGTAACCATTTTTATAGATGAATCAAAAGATAAGTTAACTGGGGATGTTGCTGTGGCTGTTTTTGTGTGCCTGAATTGCAGGTAATGATAAAGAAATGACTTATGTCATTTATCAGCATAGAAAGAAGAATTCTTTGCCAACAGTTTAGGCTTACAGTGGGTGGAGGAAATTGGTCCTTATAATTTGCTCATAATACATTTCGGTTTTGATGAGTCTTAAACAGGTCATTCTGGCAGTAGGTCAGATTGACTGTTGAAAACTCCTCAAATGGTATTTCATATATAAAGTTTGATTTATATGTCTGCACAATATGGGCCCTGCACATCACACTGTTGAGGGAAATGATGGGGTTGACTGTTTAGCAACAAAAACTGTTAAATGTTAAGCTGTGGATATAGACCTTCCACTTAGCAAATTAGAAGCTAAAGGGTTGGTAGTGTTAAGAATTGGGGGCTTATGGCAAGACATAGGATAATGGACATAAGGACAGACACCTTTACAGAATACATAAACCTGTCGGGTTTATAGAAGAAGGGCTTAAAACAAGGGAAGGAATGATATTGACATGACATAGAAATGTCCACACTATGCTTAATTATGCCTTGTAACTAATTGGAAAACTTCATTCTGTGTCGTGTACATTTTGTCATTATGAAACTGTCGAAATACATACTGTTTCAATGTGAAGCGTATAAGGCTGAAGAAAAATCAAATGCAGCCTTCAGTACAATCTTTGCGAGGGTAGATAGTTTTCAGATAAAAACTTTATTAAATTATGGGACTGACTTTAAATTAATTCACAGTTTGAGCTGGAAAAGGAATGTAATAATTGTGTTAAACCTAAGGAAATGGCATATAAGGTAGCAAAGGTGAGTGGGATGTTGGATTATTGGGATGCTCTTAAAATCCAACAAAAGGCAACAAAAAAAGCCATAAAAATGGTAAAGACGAAATATGAGGGCAAACTGGCCAATAATATAAATCAGGATACTAAAAGTTTAGATTTCAGTTACATGAAGAGTGAAAGGGAGATGAGAGTTGATACTGGACCACTGGAAAATGATGCTGGTGAAGTAGTAATGGGGGACAAAGAAATGGCAGATGAACTTAATGAACAATCTTCACTGTCTTTTCCGGTCAGCACCGCCCCCACTTGTCCCATTTAACCTGTCTCATTACGGGTGGACTTTAGGACCCGGGGGAGCTCAGGATCCGCTGCCCGTGGCTGCTGCTGAATCCCCGATGTTTCTGTTCGGTTGACGGATTCGGTGAACGAGTTAAAATTAATCGATCGATAATTCTCATCTCGTGTTTATTTCACTCCATAGAACCATAGAACACTACAGCACAGAAAACAGGCCATTTGGCGCTTCTAGTCTGTGCGGAAACTTTATTCCGCTCGTCCCATTGACCTGCACCCAGTCCGTAACCCTCCAGACCTCTCCCATCCAGGTATCTATCCAATTTATTCTTAAAACTTAAGAGTGAGCCTGCATTTACCACGTCAGATGGCAGCTCGTTCCACACTCCCACCACTCTCTGAGTGAAGAAGTTCCTCCTAATGTTCCCCCTAAAGCTTTCCCCTTTCACCCTAGAACCATGTCCTCTCGTATTTATCATTCCTAATCTAAGTGGAAAGAACCTACTCGCATTTACTGTCTATATCCCCCATAAACCGCTATCAAATCTCCCCTCATTTTTCTATGCTCCAAGGAATAAAGTCCCAACCTGTTCAATCTTTCCCTGTAACTCAACTCCTGAAGACCTGGCAGCATCCTAGTAAATCTCTGTACTCTTTCAATCTCTCCAACCTCTCCATAGATACCTCATGTCTGAACTAACCTCCCATGTGGGACCTTGTCAAAAGCTATACTGACTATCCTTAATCAGCCCTCGGCTGTCCAAATACTTGTAAATCCGATCTCTCAGAACATCTTACAATAATTTACATACTACTGATGTCAGGCTCACTGGCTTGTAATTACCTGGTTTACTATTGGAGCCTTTTTAAAACAATGGAATAACATGAACTACCCTCCAATCCTCCGGCACTGCACCCGTGGCTGAGGACATTTTAAATATTTCTGTCAGGGCCCCTGCAATTTCTACTCTTGTCTCTCTCAAGGTCCGAGGAAATATCAAGTCAGGCCCGGGGGATTTATCTACCTTTATGCGCTGTAAAGCAGCAAGCACCTCCTCCTCTTTAATCTACAAATGTTCCATGACACTACTGCTTGTTTCCCTTCCTTCCATATACACTATGCCAGTTTCCTGAGTAAATACTGATGCAAAAAAACTGTTTAAGATCTCCCCCATCTCGTGAGGCTCCACACATAGACGACCACTCTGATCTTCTAGGGGAGCAATTTTGTCCCTTATTATCCTTTTACTCTTAATATACTTGCAGAAACCCTTCAGGTTTTCCTTCACATTATCTGCCAAAGCCACCTCTTGTCTGTTTTTTTCCTTCCTGATTTCCTTCTTTAGTATTTTCTTACGTTTTCTATACTCTTTAAGTAACTCATTTGCTCTTTGTTGCCTCTACCTGCTATACACCTCTCTCTTTTTCTTAACGAGATCACCAATATTCCTTGAAAACCAAGGTTCCCTATGCCTGTTAACTTTGCCTTTAATCCTGACAGGAACATGCAAACCCTGCACTCTCAAAATTTCGCCTTTGAAGGCCTTCCACTTACTGAACACATCCTCGCCAGAAAAAAATTATCCCAATCCACTCTTCCTAGGTCATTTTCATTTCCACAAAATTGGCCCTTCTCCAATTTAGAACCTCAACTCGAGGACCAGATCTATCCTTATCCATAATTAACGTGAAACTAATGATATTATGGTCACTGGACCCAAAATGTTCGCCTACACATACTTCTGTCACCTGACTGTCTGGTTTCCTAATAGGAGATCAAATATTGCATCCTCTCTCGTAGCTACCTCTATATATTGATTTAGAAAACTTTCCTGAAAACATTTCACAAACTCCAAGCCATCTAGCCCTTTTACAGTTTGGGAGTCCCAGTCAATATGAGGGAAGTTAAAATCCCCTACTATTACAACTTTCTGTTTCTTACACATCTTTATACATGTTTGCTCCTCCAATTCTCTCTGCCTATTGGGCGGTCTATAATACACCCCTATTAGTGTGGTCACACCTTTCCCGTTCCTCAGCTCCACCCATATGACCTCTGTAGACAAGCCCTCCGGGCTGTCCTGTCTACGCACAGCTGTGATATTTTCCCTGACTAGTAATGCCACTCCTCCCCGTTTCATCCCTCCCCATCTATCACGTCTGAAACAACGAATATTTCTATCATGTATAAACCTTAGGTGGGAGGTTATCTTTTTGTATTAATGTATTAAAAATTATAAATTCTACCAATGAGAATTACAAATTCTCTTACTAAAGGATTCATATTCAAAACAGTATCCAACATCAGATTAATATATGTAAACTTAGATAATTATTTTTGTAAAAAATGTCTAACCTGAAGATATTGCAGAAAGTGTGTATGAGAGAGAGAATATTTGCTAATTAACTCTCCAAAAGTCATCAATCGACCATCACAAAATAAATGAAAATAAAAATAAATAAATCTGCAAAAAGAAAAACAGATCCCCTTAATCACTAAAAATTAAACAAGATTCGGAGAGAGAACCTTTGTTAATGAAGATGGTCAATTCTTCTTTGATATGTGCCAATCAGTGTTTAAATCAATTTAAAATTGATCACTGTAACTATTTAACAAAGGAGAGACTATCCAAAATATTTCCTAACATAGACAATTATTGCGATAGGTGTAAAACTGAAGTAGCCACTTTTTCACATATGTTCTGGTTAAAGATCTTTGTTTTCCACAATTTCTAAAGTTCTGAAAATTAATTTACAACCTAATGTACAAACCTTTGATTTCTGTCTATACATGCAGTCCTCGTATGACCTTTATCCTCCTCCACCTCACTATCTGCTCTAACACTCTGGTTCCCCTCCCTCTGCAAATCTTTTTTACCCCCTCCCCACCCCCCCCCAGCAGCACTGGCAAATCTACCCGCAAGGATGTTAGTCCCCCTCCAGTTCAGGGACAAACCGTCCCGTCGGAACAGTCCCCACCTTCCCGGGAACAAAGCCCAATTGTCCAGAAACATGAAGCCCTCCCTCCTGCACCATCTCCTTAGCCACGTATTTAGCTGCACTCTCCGCACATTTATATTTACAGGGACTTTACTCCTGACGCCGATCCCGGGACCCGACCCGTTCACAGACCCGGAGCGGAACCGGAGCAGATTCTCAGCCACTGGATTTTATCCCAGGTCGCGAAGAAAGGATAAAGTTTACCCGTGAATTTATTCCCAGTGAAGGTGTGGAGATGGGACTTGGTCTCCGCGTTGTAAAATGAAACTGTCCCGGACTCGTAACTGAGATAAACTCGCACCCTCCCTGGGATGGGACCGGCAGGGAGACGGAACTCGGGGGAGGTGGGACCACAGGACACGTCATAATCCCGATGTAACACGTCACCAACCCGCCCGATGACCCAGAATCCAGTCTCCGGATTCAGACTGAACAATCTTTTCCTCTCCACAGACTCTGCGGCGACTCCCAGACACCAGAATCGAATCCCCGTCACCTCCACCTCCCAGTAATGTCTTCCCGATGTGAATCCCTCCGATCCCAGTACACATTCCCAGTCTGTGAATCTCTTCCCGGTGTCAGGGAGATTCCTCCAGGAACCGGTACATCTCACACTCTTCCGATCCTCAGACACCTCGAGCTCCGGATGAGCCGTTTCCACATCCAGGGTGACAGAGACTGGGGGGAGAAGCAGAGAATTAGAGAGTTAGGGGGAGACTCGGGCAGCGCGGCCCCGAGGATCAGGGGGAGACTTGGGCAGCGCGGCCCCGGGGATCGGGGGGAGATTCGGTCAGAGGAGCCCCGGGGATTGGGGGGAGACTCGGGCAGCGCGGCCCCGGAGATCGGGGGGAGACACGGGCAGCGCGGCCCCGGGGATCGGGGGGAGACTCCGGAAGTGGAGCCCCGGGGATCGGGGGGAGACTCGGATAGCGCGGCCCCGGGGATCGGGGGAAGACTCGGGCAGCGCGGCCCCGGGGATCGGGGGGAGACTCCGGAAGTGGAGCCCCGGGGATCGGGGGGAGACTCGGATAGCGCGGCCCAGGGGATCGGGGGGAGACTCGGGCAGCGCGGCCCCGGGGATCGGGGGGAGACTCCGGAAGTGGAGCCCCGGGGATCGGGGGGAGACTCGGATAGCGCGGCCCCGGGGATCGGGGGGAGACTCGGGCACCGCGGCCCCGGGGATCGGGGGGAGACTCGGGCACCGCGGCCCCGGGGATCGGGGGGATACTCGGTAGGCGCGGCCCCGGGGATCGGGGAGAGACTCGGGCAGCGCGGCCCCGGGGATCGGGGGGGGAGACTCGGTAGGCGCGGCCCCGGGGATCGGGGGGAGACTCGGTAGGCGCGGCCCCGGGGATCGGGGGGAGACACGGGCAGCGCGGCCCCGGGGATCGGGGGGAGTCTCCGGAAGTGGAGCCCCGGGGATCGGGGATAGTCTCCGGAAGTGGAGCCCCGGGGATCGGGGGGAGACTCGGGCAGCGCGGCCCCAAGGATCGGGGGGAGACTCGGGCAGCGCGGCCCCGGGGATCGGGAGGGGAGACTCGGTAGGCGCGGCCCCGGGGATCGGGGGGAGACTCGGATAGCGCGGCCCCGGGGATCGGGGGGAGACTCGGTAGGCGCGGCCCCGGGGATCGGGGGGAGACTCGGGCAGCGCGGCCCCGGGGATCGGGGGGAGACTCGGGCAGCGCGGCCCCGGGGATCGGGGGGGAGACTCGGTAGGCGCGGCCCCGGGGATCGGGGGGAGACTCGGTCAGAGGAGCCCCGGGGATTGTGGGGAGACTCGGGCAGCGCGGCCCCGGAGATCGGGGGGAGACACGGGCAGCGCGGCCCCGGGGATCGGGGGGAGTCTCCGGAAGTGGAGCCCCGGGGATCGGGGGGAGTCTCCGGAAGTGGAGCCCCGGGGATCGGGGGGAGACTCGGGCAGCGCGGCCCCAAGGATCGGGGGGAGACTCGGGCAGCGCGGCCCCGGGGATCGGGAGGGGAGACTCGGTAGGCGCGGCCCCGGGGATCGGGGGGAGACTCGGATAGCGCGGCCCCGGGGATCGGGGGGAGACTCGGTAGGCGCGGCCCCGGGGATCGGGGGGAGACTCGGGCAGCGCGGCCCCGGGGATCGGGGGGAGACTCCGGAAGTGGAGCCCCGGGGATCGGGGGGAGACTCGGATAGCGCGGCCCCGGGGATCGGGGGGAGACTCCGGAAGTGGAGCCCCGGGGTTCGGGGGGAGACTCGGATAGCGCGGCCCCGGGGATCGGGGGAAGACTCGGGCAGCGCGGCCCCGGGGATCGGGGGGAGACTCCGGAAGTGGAGCCCCGGGGATAGGGGGGAGTCTCGGATAGCGCGGCCCCGGGGATCGGGGGGAGACTCGGGCAGCGCGACCCCGGGGATCGGGGGGAGACTCGTTAGGCGCGGCCCCGGGGATCGGGGGGAGACTCGGGCAGCGCGGCCCCGGGGATCGGGGGGAGACTCCGGAAGTGGAGCCCCGGGGATCGGGGGGAGACTCGGATAGCGCGGCCCCAGGGATCGGGGGGAGACTCGGTAGGCGCGGCCCCGGGGATCGGGGGGAGACTCGGGCAGCGCGGCCCCGGGGATCGGGGGAAGACTCCGGAAGTGGAGCCCCGGGGATCGGGGGGAGACTCGGATAGCGCGGCCCCGGGGATCGGGGGGAGACTCGGGCACCGCGGCCCCGGGGATCGGGGGGAGACTCGGTAGGCGCGGCCCCGGGGATCGGGGGGAGACTCGGGCAGCGCGGCCCCGGGGATCGGGGGGAGACTCCGGAAGTGGAGCCCCGGGGATCGGGCGGAGACTCGGATAGCGCGGCCCCGGGGATCGGGGGGAGACTCGGGCAGCGCGGCCCCGGGGATCGGGGGGGGAGACTCGGGCAGCGCGGCCCCGGGGATCGGTTGGAGACTCGGGCAGCGGAGCCCCGGGACCGAGGGAAAGGCCGCTGGGCCTCAGGCGCGGTCGGGAGGCCGACAAGAACCGTTAACTCGACAAAAGCGGCTGGCCAACTAATGTCTCCCCAAGGAAATTCCTCTGGACAGACAGGGGAAACATTTCTCTCACTCCTGCCTGTTGACGCCTGAAAGAATTTTGTGTTTCCATGAGATCAACTCTCATTTGTGAATGTGAAGTGCGGGAGTGTGATGGTTTGAGACAGGAAAGGAGGTGATAATGGGAACCAGTAGGGGAGAGATGAATGGCAGATTGAACCAGGTGGGGGAGGGGTGGAAAGCCTGTGGGTGAACTGTGTGTGTAGACGTAATGAGAACCTGGAGGGGGCAAAGATGGCAGATGAGGATGACTTTGTCCACTTTCCCGCAACCCCATCCCCCACAGCCCCTCATTAGGACAGGGGATGAATTTGCAGGAACCCTTAAGCAACACAGGTCTTGATGAAGGGTTTCAGTCTGAACCGTCGACTGTTTACTCTTTTCCACAGAAACTTCCCGGCCTGCTGTTCCCCCCAAAATTTGTGTGTGTTACTCTGCTTTAAATATACTCAGTTATTTGGCCTCCACAGCTGCCTGTGGCAGATTCACAATCCTGTGGATAAAGGAATTCCTCCTCATCTCTGTCCTAAATGGACATCCCAATAGTCGGAGGTTGTGCTTACCGTTCTCGAGCCACCCACATCCTCCCAACATCAACTCTCTCCTGACAGGTGTCAGAGAGATCTGGCGAGACCCTTCATCAGGACCTGTGTAGTTTGGATTACCAGCATCTGCAGATTTTCTCCTGTTAATAAGTTAATAAGCAGAAGTTAATAAGTAAACATCTTGATTCGTCAGAGTCTCAAAAGTTATGGGAAGGAGGCAGGAGAATAGGGTTGAGGTGGATAATAAATCATCTATTCTTCTGAACTCCCGTGAGTACAGGCCCAGAACCATCAAACACTCCTCAAATGTTAACTCTTTCATTCCTGGAATTATTCTTGTGAATTTTCTGGACTCCATCCAATGCCAACACATGCTTTCCAATAGAAGGGACCAAAATTGCTCACAATACTCCAAGTGTGGTCTGACCAATGCCTTATAAAACCTCAGCATTACATCCTTGCTCTTGTATTCTGATCCTCTCGAAATGAAAGCATTGAGTTTGCCAATCTTACCACTGACACAAACTGCAAGTTAACCTTCAGGGAATCCTGCACAAGGACACCCGTGTCCCTTTGTACTTCTGATTTTTGAATTTTTGCCGTTTACAGAATTGTCTATACCTTTATCCCTTCGACCAAAGTCGTACCTGTCAAACTCTACCTGTGCTACAAGATCCTTATTACGTATACTGGTGCATTCAAATAAGACCATAAGACAAAGCAGCAGAATCCGGCCATTCGGCCCTTCGAATCTGCTCCGCCATTTAATCATGAGCTGATCCATTCTCCCATTTAGTCCCACTCCCCCACCGTCTCACCATGACCTTTGATGCCCTGGCTACTCACATACCTATCAATCTCTGTTTTAAATACACCCAATGACCTGGCCTCCACTGCCGCAAGAAATTCACAGATTCACCACCCTCTGGCTAAAAAAATTTCTTCGTAACTCCCTTCTGAATGGGCTCCTTCAATCCTTAAGTCATGCTCTCTCGTACTAGACTCCCCCACCATGGGAAACAACTTTTCCACATCCACTCTGTCTATGCCTTTTAACATTCAAAATGTTTCTGTGAGGTTCCCCCTCATTCTTCTAAGCTCCAAGGAGTACAATCCAAGAGCGGTCAAATGTTCCTCATATGTTAACCTTCTCATTCCCGGAATGAGAAGTGAATCTTCTCTGAACCCTCTCCAATGTCAGAATATCCTTTCTTAAATAAGGAGCCCAAAACTGCACACAGTATTCCAAGTGAGGTCTTACCAGTTCCTTATAGAGACTCAACATCACATCCCTGCTCCTATACTCTATTACTCTGGAAATGAATGCCAACATTGCATTCGCCTTCTTCACCACCGACTCAACCTGGAGGTTAACCTTAAGGGTATCCTGCACGAGCACTCCCAAGTCCCGTTGCATCTCAGGACTTTGAATTCTCTCTCCATTTAAATAATAGTCTGTCCGTTTATTTCTTCTACCAACGTGCATGACTATACACTTTACAACATTGTATTTCATTTGCCACTTCTTTGACCATTCTTCCAATCTATCCAAGTCTCTCTGCAAACTCTCTGTTTCCTCAGCACTACCGTCCCCTCCACCTATCTTTGTATCATCAGCAAAATTAGCCACAAAGCTATCTATTCTATAATCCAAATCGTTGATCTACAGCGTAAAAAGAAGCGGCCCCAACACGGACCCCTGTGGAACACCACTGGTAACTGGCAGCCAACCAGAATGGGATCCTTTATTCCCACTCTCTGTTTCCTGACAATCAGCCAACGCTCTATCCACATATGTAACTTTCCCGTAATTCCATGGGCTCTTATCTTGTTTAGCAGCCTCATGTGCGGCACCTTGTCAAAGGCCTTCTGAAAATCCAAATACACAACATCCACTACATCTCCCTTGTCTAGCCTACTTGTAATTACCTCTAAAAATTTCAATGGGTTTGGCAGGCAGGATTTTCCTTTCAGGAAACCATGCTGAGTTTGGCCTATCTGGTCATATGCCTCCAGGTACTCCATAACCTCATCCTTGACAATTGACTCCCAACAACTTCCCAACCACCGATGTCAAGCTAACAGGTCTATAATTTACTTCTTGCTTCCTTGCCCCCTTCTTAAATACCGGAGTGGCATTTACAATCTTCTACTCCTCCGGAACCATGCCAGAGTCTATTGACTTTTGAAAGATCATTGCTGATGCCTCCGCGATCTCCACAGCTACTTCCTTCAAAACACAAGGGTGCATTCCATCTGGTCCTGGAGATTTATCTACCCTTAGACTATTCAGCTTCCTGAGTACTTTCTCTGTCGTAATTGTGACTGTGCACACTTCTCTTCCCTGACACCCTTGAGTGTATATACTGCTGATATCTTCCTCAGTGAGGACTGATGCAAATACTCGTTCAGTTCCTCAGCCATCTCCTTATCTCCCATTACAATTTCTCCAGCATCATTTTCTATCTGTCCTATATCCACTCTCACCCGTTTTTTATTCTTTATATACTTGAAAAAGCTTTTAGTACCTTCTTTGATATTATTTGCTAGCTTCCTTTTATAGTTCATCTTTTCCCTCTTAATGGCCTTCTTAGTTTCCTTTTGTAAGCTTTTAAAAACTTCCCAATCCTCTGTCTTCCCACTAATTTTTGCTTCCTTGAGTGCCCTCTCCTTTGCTTTTACTTTGGCTTTGACTTCTCTTGTCAGCCACGGTTGCATCTTTTTCCATTTGAAAATTTCTTCTTTTTTGGAATATATCTGTCTTGCACCTTCCTCACTTCTCGCATAAACTCCAGCCACTGCTGCTCTGCCGTTCTCCCGCTAGTGTCCCTTTCCAGTCAAATTTGGCCAGTTCCTCTCTCGTGCCACTGTAATTTCCTTTACTCCACTGAAATACCGACACATCGGATTTCGGCTTCTCTTTCTCAAATTTCACAGTGAACTCAATCATGTTACAATCACTGCCTCCTAACGGTCCCTTCACCTCAATCTCTCTAATCACCTCTGGGACATCACACAATATCTAATCCAGTACCTCTGATCCCCTAGTGGGCTCAACAACAAGCTGTTCTGAAAAGCCATCTCGTAGACATTCTACAAATTCTCTCTCTTGAGATCCAGTGTCGACCTGATTTTCCCAATCCACTCGCATGTTAAAATCCCCACAATTATCATAACACTGCCCTTCTGGCAAGCCTTTTCTATTTCCTGTTGTAATTTGTAGTCCACCTCACTGCAGCTGTTAGGAGGCCTGTAGGTAACTGCCATCAGGGTCCTTTTACCACTGCGATTTCTTAGCTCAACCCATAAAGATTCTTCCGATCCTATGTCACCTCTTTCTAATGATTTAATATAATTTCTTACCAATAAAGCCACACCACCCCCTCTGCCTACCTGCCTATCCTTCCGATACACTGTGTATCTTTGGACGTTCAGCTCAGAACATGCATCCTTTAGCCACGTCTCAGTGATGGCCACAAAATTATACCTGCCAATCTGTAGCTGTACGACAAGATCATCCACCTTATTCCTTATGCTGTGTGTATTTAAGTATAACACCTTAAGTCCAGTATTTGGCACTTTTTGGTTTGATTGCACTGCAACTCATCCCAGTGGCTGCAAATTTGCCCCATCACCTGCCTATCCTTCCTGACATCTTTACTGCTCACTATCTTAGATTTATTTCTGTTTTTCCCCTCCTCCACTCTATCACTCCGATTCCCATCCCCCTGCCAAATCAGTTTAAACCCTCCCTAACAACTCTATTAAACATTCCCGCTATGGTTCAGGTGTAACCCGTCCTTTTTGAACAGGTAATACTTCCCCCTGAAGAGATCCCAATGATCCAAGAATCTGAAGCCCTGCCCCCTGCACCAGGCTCTCAGCCACGCATTCATCTGCCTGATCCTACTATTCTTGCCCTCGCGAGCACGTGGCACAGGTAGCAATCCTGCGATTACTACCCTGGAGGTCCTGCTTCTCAGCTTCATTCCTAACTCCTGGAAATCTCTCTTCAGGACCTCCTCCCTTTTCCTATCTATGTCATTGGTACAAACATGTACCAAGACAGCTGGCTGCTCGCCCTCTCCCTTCAGGATATTCTGGACCCGATCTGAGACATCCCGTACCCTGGCACCTGGAAGGCAACGCACCATGCGGGTATCTCTACCAGGCTCACAGAATCTCCTGTTTGTTCCCCTGACTATGGAATCCCCTATGACTACCGCATTCCTCTTCTCCCTCCTTCCCTTCTGCACAACAGCGCCAGGCTCAGTGCCAGAGACCCTGTCACCGTGGCCGTCCCCTGTCAGGTCATCCCCCTCAACAGCATCCAAAACGATATACTTGTTGCTGAGGGGGGCAGCCACAGGGGTGCTCTCTCTCTCTCTCTTTTAATCTTTTTATTAGTATTAAAAATATTATGAACAAAATACAATTAAAATATTAATAATGGATTACAAACATATAAACTCCCATTACACATGAAGGAATACATAAACAATGAATACAGTATAAGTAAGCTTTCCCAAACATAAACCATATAGTGTATATATGAACAAGGTAAGTCTAGATATTCCATAATATATAATATAAAAAAGAGAAAAAAATATATAAATCTATATATGAAAGTTAACTAATCTACTAATCTAATATCTAAGAAAAAAAACAAAAAAGGAAGAAAAAACTAAAAAAAATTTAAAAAAAGAAAAAAAAGGGCTGTTCATAATATCTCACAAGCATACATAAACATCAATGACGTCAACTCCGATCCTCTCAACATACATACGATTAAAGCTGAAAAAACCAATAAGCCTGGCACAGGGCCATTACATCATATGAAAATATTGAATAAATGGTCTCCATATCTTTTCAAATTTAATAGAAGTATCAAATACAGCACTTCTAATTTTTTCTAAATTTAGACATAACATAGTTTGAGAAAGCCAATGAAATACCGTGGGAGGATTAATTTCCTTCCAATTCAACAAAATAGATCTTCTAGCCATCAAAGTGAGAAAAGCAATCATTCGACAGGCGGAAGGAGATAAGTGAAGTGAGCCCATCATCGGTAAACCAAAAATTGCGGTAATAGGATGGGGTTGTAAATCAATGTTCAGTACCGCCGAAATAATATCAAAAATATCTTTCCAATATTTTTCCAAAATCGGACATGACCAAAACATATGAGTTAAAGACGCGATTTCTGATTGACATCTATCACAAATAGGGTTTATATAAGAATAAAAATGAGCTAATTTATCCTTGGACATATGGGCCCTATGCACAACCTTAAATTGTATTAATGAATGTTTGGCACATATAGATGATGTATTAACTAATTGAAGAATTCTATCCCAATTCTCAATAGGAATAATAAGATTAAGCTCTCTTTCCCAATCATTTTTGGTCTTATCAAAGGGCACTGAACGTATCTTCATAATTATATTATAAAGTTTTGATATAAGCCCTTTTTGAAAAGGGTTTAATTCAAACAAACTCTCCAAAATATCTGAAAACACAAAATTTGGGAATGAAGGAAGTACCGTACTTAAAAAAATGCCTAACCTGTAAGTATCTAAAAAAATGAAATCTAGGCAAATTATATTTATTTGCTAATTGCTCAAAAGACATAAAACAGTTGTCCAAAAATAAGTCAGAAAATCTTAATAATCCCTTAGTTTTCCAAGCCAAAAAAGCTTGATCTATAATTGAGGGGTGGAAAAAACAATTAGATACAATAGGACTATTTAACACGAATTGAGTCAACCCGAAAAATTTCCGAAATTGAAACCATATACGTAAGGTATATTTAACTATCGGGTTGTCGATTCGATTCGGCAATTTAGAAAGAGCAAAAGGGAGAGATGTCCCTAAAATAGAACCCAGAGCATAAGCAGATACCGATTTAGTTTCCAAACTCACCCAATGAGGGCCAAAAGGACCATCCCTTTCTTTCAACCAACATATCAAGTATCTAATATTAACTGCCCAATAGTAAAATCTGAAATTGGGTAATGCCAACCCACCATCCTTCCTTGTCTTCTGTAAGTATATTTTACCTAACCTGGGATTTTTATTCTGCCATATATATGAGGAAATTTTTGAATCAACATTAGTAAAAAAGGATTTCGGAATAAAAATTGGTACCGCTTGAAAAATATATAAAAATTTAGGTAAAATAACCATCTTAATAGCATTAATCCTACCTATCAGAGACAAAGATAATGGTGACCACTTAGTAAACAAGCCTTTAATCTGATCAATTAAGGGTAGAAAATTAAACCTAAATAATTCTTTATGGTTTTTTGTAATTTTAATCCCTAAGTAAGTAAAAGAGTCTTTAACTAATTTAAACGGTAAAATACCATAGTTTGGGACCTGTCTATTCAAAGGAAACAATTCACTCTTATTAAGATTTAACTTATACCCAGAAAACTCACTAAATTGAGCCAACAATGATAAGACTGCTGGAATAGATTTCTCAGGGTTAGAGATGAATAATAAAAAATCATCTGCGTATAAAGATACCTTATGAATATCTGTTCCACGATTAATACCCAAAATATCCTGTGATTCTCTGATGGCAATTGCCAAAGGTTCTAAAGCGATGTTAAATAGTAATGGACTAAGAGGACAACCTTGTCTAGTGCCCCGAAATAAACGAAAAAAATGGAGATCTTTGATTATTAGTAAACACCGAGGCTACTGGAGTTTGATATATCAGTTTAATCCAAGAAATAAAGGTCGGACTGAAGTTAAACTTCTCCAGCACATAAAATAAGTAAGGCCATTCAACTCTATCAAATGCTTTCTCCGCATCTAATGAAAGAACACATTCTGAAGTATTGTGTGAAGGAGTATAAACAATATTCAATAATCTCCTAACATTAAAAAAAGAATAGCGATTTTTAATAAAACCGGTTTGGTGTTCCGAAATAATTTGGGGTAGTACCTTCTCCAGCCTGGAAGCCAGTAACTTGGAAAAAATCTTAGAATCCACATTCAATAAAGATATTGGTCTATAAGATGCACAATCAGTAGGGTCTTTATCTTTCTTCAGTATTACGGAAATGGAAGCTCTATAAAAAGATTGAGGCAAATTCCCCAATCTAATTGCTTCTTCAAAAACCTTGCATAGCCAAGGAGATAGAGTAGCAGAAAAACATTTTTAAAAATTCTACTGTGTACCCATCTGGACCTGGTGCTTTCCCAGAATTCATTGAGGAAATGACCCCTTTAATTTCCGCATCCGTAAACGGAGTATCTATTACTGAAAGATCATCAGATGATAGTTTTGAATCCCCGTTCTGCTGACGAACCATAGTGATTTGCCGTTTAACTGAAACATTCTTCAGCTGACTAGCTAACAGTTTTCCCGATTTATCACTATGTATATAAAAATCAGATCTGGTTTTCATTAATTGATTTTCAATCGGAGATGTAAGTAATAAACTATGTTCCATTTGAAGTTCAACCCTTTGTTTGTAAAGCTCCTTACTAGGAGTAGTCGAATATTTCTTGTCAATCTCTTTAATTTTATCAATCAATAAAAGAGTTTCCTTCTTAATGCGTTTTCTCAGACCAGCAGAATAAGAGATAATCTGTCCACGTATATACGCTTTAAAAGTGTCCCAAAGTATTCCGCAAGAGATATCCTCCGTGGAATTAGTTGAAAAGAAGAAATCGATCTGTTCCTTCATAAATTTAATAAAGTCTGGCTCTTGCAATAAGGTAGAGTCAAATCGCCATTGTCTAGCACTTAAAGCTGTATCCGTAAAATTAATAGAAAGTTTTAATGGAACATGGTCGGAAATAGCTATAATATCATAATTACAACCAATTACCGATGGAATAAACCAAGAGTCAATAAAAAAATAATCAATTCTCGAATAGGAGTGATAAACATGTGAGAAAAAAGAAAACTTTTTGTCATTAGGATGACGAAATCTCCAAATGTCAAAAACTCCATTATCAGTCAAAAAGGAGTTAATACAAGTGGCCGACTTATTGGGTAGAGTCTGAATAGGTGTAGATTTGTCCATCAAAGGAATTAGACAACAATTAAAGTCACCACCCATTATTAACTTATATTCATTTAAATTAGGTAAAGAAGTAAATAAGGACTTAAAGAAATCAGGACAATCCACATTTGGGGCATAAACATTAACCATAGCAACCTTTTTATTACCGAGTAAACCCGTAATTAACAAAAATCTACCATTCGGATCCGAAAGGATATCATGTTGAACAAATGCAATAGAGGAGTCAATAAAAATTGAAACTCCCTTAACTTTGGCATTCGAATTCGAATGATACTGTTGACCCCGCCAAGACCTAAAAAAGCGATATTTGTCCTCCTTCCTCACATGAGTTTCTTGTACAAAAATAATATGAGCATTAAGTCTTTGGAATACTTTGAAAATCTTCTTTCGTTTAATCGGATGGTTTAATCCATTAGTATTCCAAGACACAAAGTTAATGGTTTGAACCATGTTTCTAAAGTTATCCCTTTGGTATATAAAGGGTTAACCATGTTATAAACTCATGCACCCGGAAGAGAAACAAAAATAAAGAGCGGACCCGGAAGTGACGACATCGTAGACATATTTGTAGTTCAAGAACAGCCCAAGTAAAAAAACTAAAACAAATTGATAAGAGAAAAATTAAAAAGGAAAACAGACCAACCCCCACCCCCACATGAAAAAGAAAAAAAGCCAAAATATGGCTAGAAAAAAGAAAAAATGAGACTAACTCTACCCCCATATCAGCGGCAGACCACTCCGTGTTTAAAGGATATATATAAAAAAAACCACCCGAACTTTAAGAATTATGATCGCAGTACTAAAAACTACGCTTCTTAATATGCTGAGTTGTAAAGAAAAAGGGAATATAATCACTAAAAGTTTATAAATCGGGTTATAACCCAAACAAATCAAGAAGTATTTAAACTATGATAAGCGATGCATTATAGGAAGAAGACGAAAAAAGAAACAATAACGCCATCTTAAACTAAACCAATACTTTGCAAAAAACCATTATCTTGATATTAAACAAAAAATTCACTTCGAAAGGTTAAAAATATACCTTCAAGGGAACAAAAATAATAGACAAAAATATAGTATAGTAGTTAAAGTGTATAAGACAAAGCGATTAATATAACGAAAACACACTTTAACTTAAATATGAAGTATAGGATAAACCTACACCAATAACCAGAGACTAACTCTGGTTTCAGAAATCGAAAACCATCTTTCACGATCAGAATCACTCATTTAATGGAGAGTATTAACTGTATCAGTAGGGAAGTTCTCCTCCAAATACTTTTTCGCTTCAAAGGTAGACAAAAATACTTTACGCGGAGCATTCGGGGGGGAGATCCTGAGCTTCGCCGGGTATAAGAGCGCAGGTTTTAGATTTTTCTCAAAACATTCAGACATCAGAGGTTTAAAAAGCAGCCTTTTTTCATAACTTCTGGGCTAAAATCTTGCACCAAACGAAAGCAATAATCACGAAATTTAATCATCCCAGCCCTTCGAGCTTCACGAATGAGTTGTTCTTTGTCGTGTACGTAATGAAATCGGACGATTACCACCGGGGGCTTATCTGAAACCGTCGGTGAACGACTCCAAATTCTATGTGCTCGGTCAAGTAGCGGAGGGTTTACTGGAAAAACCGACGGAAACGCATCTTTTAGAAATTGAGCAAAGTATTTCGAAGGATCGCCTTGTTCTATGCCGTCTGGGAGACCAAGTATGCGTAGGTTCTGTCTTCTGGACCGATTCTCCAAATCAACACTCTTGGCTTTAAGTGTCTCCACCAGTTTAATAGTCGAAATTAAATCCTGTTGCAATTTTTCAATTGTCAAATCTCGTTTCCGCGCTTCCTCTTGCAGCGATGTGATAAGCGCTTGCTGCTGGTTAATTACTGAATCCGTCTTAACCATATAATCTTGAAAAACCTTTATATCTCGTTGAAAAGCCTGATGTTGTTCCTCAAATTTTTTATCCAAAAGCTCCATAAGCAGTTCATAAGTTAACTCAGTGCGTTGCGGTTGAGCTGGCTTCTTTCCATTACCGTTCGGGTTTCGCCCCGGTTCTCGTCCTTTGGATCTAAGAGCCATTTCTGTTTGCATATCTTCCAAAATTCACAATAAAATCTTAACGATAAGCCCGAGAAAGTAGCAAAAATCTTTTGGTGTAGGTAACAATAAGTTGAATAAGGGTGATCAAAGGTTAAAAAAAGTAAAGGTTATGGAGCGGATCTGAAACAGTACTCACTCCATGAGCGTCTCCCGCTGACCTTCTTAGGGGGGGTGCTCTCCACTATCCGGGCATTTCCCTTCCCTCTCCTGACAGTCACCCAGTTTTCTGACCCCTGTAGCCTAGGGATGACTACTCCCCTTGTAGCTCCTGTCTATCACCTCTTCATTTTCTCTAATAAGCAGTAGGTCATCAAGCTGCAGCTCCAGATCCCTAACACGGTCTCCGAGGAGCTGCATCTCGGTTCACCTGGTGCAGATGTGGCTATCAGGGAGGCTGGAGGTCTCCCAGGATTCCCACATCTGACACCCTGAACAAAGCACTGACCCTGCAGACATGCTACCTAATTCTACAGGAATGAAACAAAGAAAGATAGGTCTACTCACCCACTTACTTCACCAAGCACACAAACTTTTTAAACCATTTGCTAATGTGCCCTGCTGTTCCCCCGTCCGTCGGGCCGATTTGCCAAGGGGAAAGAAAGAGTCTCTCGTCTCTTCCCGTTACCGTCTAAGTCCGTTGAGCCAAAGCCCTACACTCTGCTGCCACCCACTCCGCGGCCCGCTGTATAGGGTGGTCATCTTTTTAAACTCTCCGCGCTGTCCTGCGCAGTCTTGCCGTTCTTGTACGCGAAGTTTTTTAAAAAACTGCCTACATTCAGAATTTAGCTCTCACGCCTCCCTTCTTGTCCCAATCTAAAAAAACACCTTCAGTCCTGTATTCATCAGCCTATTCCACACTGGCCACATGAAATTCAGCAAGGCCTTTGATGTCGATGATAGACCACACTTGGAGCATTGTCTGCATTTCCGGTTCCCGAATATGGGGAGGATTTCATTACACTGGACAGGAGGCTTCAGGAGGATGTTACCAGGACGGGGGGCTTGGGTTAAAAGCAGAGAGTGGATAAGCTTGGGCTATTCAGCTGTAGTGTCGGATGTTCAGGTATGACCCCTTATCAAGGAAAATAATTCATAGGGAGTTTAAATAACGTTTCTTTTTCCAAGAAATGTGAGTACAGAACCAGAGGCCTCAGATTGAAAGTGAGACGGGAAATTTTTCTGAGTGGTCTATCGGGTAATATTCTCACAGAGAGGGAGGTTGGTAAATGGAATTTGCCCTCAGACGCTGTAGCAAAAGGTAAAAATAAAATATGTTAAAATAAATTTGGGCAGGTACACCGATGGGAAATGGTTAGAGGGATGGGGAGGCAAACACACACAAATGGGCCATGCTCAAGAAGACATCTTAGTCTTGCAGATTGATGAAGTGGGCCGTGAGTTCAACATCCATCAAACCCTCCCAGATCATCCTCCTGAGGAATCTCACCCCGGAGTCTGTCTGTGAAGTGTTGATGTGACGTCACGTCAGAGGGCAGCTCAGTGCCACAGAACAGACAGACTGTGTAAGGACGGCAGATTTCAATCCTAAATGGGAAATTGTGCTTATTTCTGTGGACGTATGTCACACTCTGATAGTATATCCGTGTGCGTGTGTGTGTGTGTGGGTTGATTGTTGTAAATATCCATGTGGTGTGTATACACATTGAAGGAGAGTGTGCACATTGAAGAATTTATATGTTACAGTGTGTCATCACATGTCTGGTGTGTGTTGACAATGTGTCACACGTGATTGAGTTATTCAAATGAAGAAATGACTGTCTCTGAAGAGATTGGTTTCCAGGTTACTGAGGGAAATAACAACGTACATTGCTGAGGCTCTGACTACAATCTGCCAATCCTTCCTGTCTATGTGTGTGAGGGAGCTTTGCCAGGCCGGTTATGCTGTGTGTGCTTCTCCCGAGATGAAATCTTGACCCATGTCAATGCTTGTTGGTGTGTCCGAGTTCATTCTCACAATGCTTCAATGTAGTGGTCTGATAACCATAAGACATAGGAGCAGAATTAGGCCATTTGCCTATCGAGTCTGCTCTGCCATTCAATCATGGCTGATCCTTTTTTTCCCTTCTCAGCCCCACTACCTGGTCTTCTCCCCGTAACCTTTGATGTTGTGTCCAATCTCGAACCTATCAAGCTCTACCTTAAATACACACAACAAGTTCCACAAATTCACCAGCCGTTGCCTCAAATTTCTCCGCATCTGTTTTAAATAGACCCTCCTCTATCTTGAGGCTGTGCTCTCTTGTCCTAAACTCCACCACCATGGGAAACATCCTTTCCACATCTACTCTGTCTGGGCCTTTCAACATTCGAAAGGTTTCAATGAGATCCCCCCTCATCTTTCTAAATTCCAGCGAGTACAGACACAGAACTATCAAACGTTCCTCGTATGAGAACCCTTTCATTCCTGGAATCATCCTTATGAAATGAACCTTCTGCAATGCCAGCACATCTTTTCTGAGATGAGGAGCCCAAAACTGTTCACAATACTCAAGGTGAGGCTTCACCAGTGCCTTATAAAGCCTCAGCATCACATCCCTGCTCTTGAATTGAATGCTATCTAAACCCCTTAAATTGAATGCTAACATTGGATTTGCCTTCCTCACCACTGACTCTACCTGCAAGTTAACCTTTAGTGTGTTCTGCAGAATGACTGCTCAGTCCATTTTTATCTCAGTTTTTTGGGTTTTCTCCCCATTTGAAAAAAAATACCTGCACATTATTTCTATGACCAAAGTGCAGGACCATGTATTTTCCAACATTGTATATCACTTGCCACTTTCCTTCCCATTCTCCTCATTCAAGTCCTTGTCCAGCCTAACTGTTTCCTCAACACTACCGGCCCCTCCACCAATCTTCGTATCATCTGCAAACTTGGAAACAAAACCATCTATTATAGGACAAGAGGGTATAACTTCAGGATTGAAGGACGTCCTTTTAGAACTGAGATGCAGAGAAAATACTTTAGTCAGTGTGTGGAAAATCTGTGGAATTTGTTGCCACAAGTGGCTGTTAATGCCAAGTCATATTTAAAGCAGAGATAGATAGGTTCTTGATTAGCCAGGGCATCAAAGGGTACTGTGTGAAAGCAGGGGAGTGGGGATGACTGGAAGAATTGGATCAGCCCATGACTGAATGGTGGAGCAGACTCGAAGGGCCGAATGACCTATTTCGGCTCCTATATCTTATGGTCTATTCCATCAGCTAGATCTTGATATACAGCATAAAATGAAGGTGTCCTAACACTGACCCCTGTGGAACACGAGTCACTGGCAGCCAACCAGAAAAGGATCTCTTTACTCTCATTCGCTGTTTCCTACCAATCAGACAATGTTCTAGCCATGCCTGTAATTTTTCTGTAATACCATGGCCTCTTAACCTGGTTATCACCTTCATGTGTGGCTCCTTGTCAAAGGCCTTCTGAGATTCCAAATATACAACATCCACTGCATCCCCTTTATCGATCCTGCTTGTAATCTCCTCAAAGAATCCCAACAGGTTTGTCAGGCAGGATATTCCCTTAATGAATCCAGGCTGACTTGTCCTATCGTGTCCAGTGTCACCAAGTATTCCATAAACTCATACTTAACAATTGTCCCCAATTTGTTCCCAACCACAGAGGTGAGGCTAACTGTCTATAATTTCCTTTCTGCTGTCTTCCTCCTTACTTAAAGGGCTAAGTGACATCTGCCATTTTCCAGTCCTCTGGCACCATGCCAGGGTCCAATGATTTTTGAAAGATCATTTGAAATGTCTCCACAATGTCTACTGCAACCTCTTTCAGAACACTAGGGTGCCGTTCATCTGGTCCGGGTGACTTATGCACCTTTAGGTCTTTCAGCTTTTTGAACACCTTCTCTCTTGTAACAGTAACTACACTCACTTCTCTTCCCTCACACTCTTCAACACCGGGTACAGTGCTAGTGTCTTCCACTGTGAAGACTGGTGCAAAATATTTGGTTTATCTGCCATCTCTTTATCCCGCGTTATTATATATCCGGCCTCATTTTCTAGCGGTCCTATATCCACTCTCATCTCTGTTTTATCTTTTTACAATACTTGAAAAACAATTTGATATCGTTTGCTAACTTGTTTTACAAAGACAGGTGTGTAAAAAGGGCCTGAAGGATCTTTGGAGACCAGAGTCACCCCAGCCACAAACAGTACCAGTTGCTACCATCCGGGATACGGTACCGCAGCATAAAAGCCAGGAGCAACAGGCTCCGGGACAGCTTCTTCAACCAGGCCATCAGACTGATTAACTCGTGTGGACATAACTGTATTTCTATGTTATATGAACCAGCCTGTTGTACATATTATTCATCATGATTTACTATAAATTGCGCATTGCACATTTAGATGGAGATGTAATGTAAAGATTTTTAATCCTCATGTATATGAAGGATGTAAGTAATAAAGTCAATTCAATTCAAATCAATTTCTTGTTCATTTTTCCCCTCCCAATCATTCTTTTAATTCCTCCCTTTAGATATTTAAAAGCTTCCCAATCCTCTGTCTTCCTACTAATTTTTGTTTAGTTGTCTCCGCTCTCTTTTGCCTTTACATTAACTTGTCTTCCCTTGTCAGCCACGGTTTTACTATTTTGCCATTTGAGTATTTATTTATTTTTGGAATACATCTATCCTTCACCTTCCTCATTTTCCCAGAAACTGACACCATTTCTGCTCTGCTCTCATCCCTGCCAGCATCTCCTTCCAATTTGCTTTGGTCAACTCCTCTCTCAGACCACTGTAATTTCTTTCACTTATCTGAAATACTACAATGTCAGACTTTACTTTCTCCTTATCAGATTTCAAGTTGAACTCAGTCATGTTGTGAGCACTGCTTCCTAAGGTTTCTTTTAACTACTCACCTCTGGTTCAATACATAACACCCAATCCAGTAGAGCTGTTCCCCGAGTAGGCTCAACGACAAACTGCTCTAGAAAGCCATCACATTGCATTCAACAAACTCACTCTCTTGAGATCCTTTACCAACCTGATTTTCCCAATTGACCTGCATGTTGAAATCTCCCATGATTATCATAACATTATCCTTTTCATCGACCTTTTCTATTTCCAGTTGTAATCTGTGGGCCCCAACCCACTGACTGTTGGGAGGCCTGTATATGACTGCTGTCAGAATCATTTTTACTTTTGCAGTTCCTTACCTCAACCCACAAGGATTCAACATCTTCCAATCCTATGTCACATCTTGCTGCTGATTTACCAGCAGAGCCCCACCACCCCATCAGCCTTCCTTCCTTCCTTCCACCGATACATTGTGTAACCTTGGACATTCAGCTCCCAACTACAACCGTCCTTCAGCCACGATTCCGTGATGGCCACAACATCATACCTGACAATCTGTAATAGTGCAACAAGATCATCCACCTTATTTCTCATACTCCATGCATTGAGATATAACACTTTGTGTACTGTATCTGCTACCCTTTTTAATTCTGCATCTCTAATGCACTGATACTCACCCTGCTGGCTGTAATTTTCTCCTCGCATCTGTCCGTCCTATCTGACAGTCTGACTGCACGCTATCTTTGCATTTTAACCATCAGTCCTATCCCTTCTCTCCAGTTCCAAACCCCCCCCCACCACCAAATTAGTTTAAACCCTCCCCAACAGCTCCATCAAACAGCTCTATCAAACCTCTCTGTGAGAATATTGTTCTCCCTCGGGTCGAGGTGTGACCCATCCCTTTAGAGCAGGTCATTCCTCCACCAGAACAGATCCCGATGATCCAAGAACCTGAATCCCTGTCCCCAGCACCATCTTCTCAGCCATGTTTATCTGTCAAATTATCCTGTTTCTACCCTCACCAGCACGTGGCACAGGCAGCAATCCAGAAATTACAACCTTGGAGGTACTGCTTCTGAGCTTTCTACCAAGCTCTCCAAATTCTATTTTCAGGACCTCTTTGCTTTTACTTCCAATGTCATTGTCACAAATTTACCAAAATATCTGGCTCTTTCCCCTCCCTCTCTAAAATGCTGTGGACACGATTCGAGGCATCCCTGACCCTGGCACCCAGGAGGCAACATACCATTCGGGTGTCCCGTTCACATCAATAGATTCTCCTGTCTGTTCCCCTGACGATTCAGTCCCCGATCACGACCACTCCCCTCTTCTGCCTCTAACAACAGTGAGAGATGCTGATCCGGAAGGGGGAAGACCTGTGTCAGTCAGAGTCTGCATGAAGGACTTGTGTGTTTTCCTGACAATCCCGGTCACCACACTGATACCTGCTTTTATTCCCTACAATATTATCATCAGTATTAAATTCCCAGCTCCTCTGGTAGATCCAAACTCATGTCCTGGTGTGTTAGCCTGCGATTGCGACACAGTGGTTCATTTGTCAGTCCCGTGTATTGGTTGTATTGTGACCCTGTGCTGGTGTGTCCAGGGGTCTGACATCTCCAGCTGACCATGTGACAGTGATGCCTCCCAGTCGTTGGGGTTGATGTGGAATAAACTTCAGTTCCCCTTCAGCCCAGTATTACAGACAATCTTTGCCTCAAATTGGAACTAAATTGAGCTTCATAAACAAGGAAGAATGAATCTTTATAAGTTTTACCTCGATTAATAGCATCAAGCATTTCTCTCAGCACTGTTTTCAACAAATAGGGGTGATCGAATTTTTCAACCGATAGGGTCTCATCTGTCACTGACAATTCCTGGACATCGTCATTAATCCTGTAAATATTAAATTGCTGGTTATAAATTGCTATTCTGAACTATTTTACAAATCCATTCAGGGTTTCAGTGAAGAGCATGTCCTACCTTCTGTTCCGACGAGCTTCCTCCTGAAATAAATAAAACACAAATCCGATTAGACTTGGACTTACTGTCCACATCCTGAAATTCATCCAAATCATTACAAGGTGTTGAAAATTCCCACTCCCACAGTCACTCACACACACGGACAATTCAGAACCACGGGGTAAATGACAGGGAAAGTTTCTGAATGTCAGACCATTACAGAGAGGATGAAACTTACAGGGAAGACAGGACAGTCTGTGCATTATTATCTGGATATGACGTCAGTGTGTTAGGATGGAGGAATTTAAGATCAGTGATGTATGTGATTGTATGCGGGTGGAGGAAGTACCTCTATTTATGTGGAGACTTGTGGGGAGATGTAATTCCAGATGGATTTTAACAAATTCCACAAGAAATTTAGAGAAGAGGATGTGGAACTCGCTGCCACAGGAGTGGTTGAAATGGAACGGCAGAGATTGAATGTAATGGGGAGGCTGGATAAGCACGTGAGAGACCAGGGAGTTCGGGGCACTGTTGCTGGGTGCGGTGAGTAGGTGGCAGGAGGATTGTGAAGCAGGGAACTTGAGAGGAGAAAATCGGCCGAATGGCTTGGTTATGTTTTGAACGATTGAACGTTCATTTGAATGTTATCTGTAAAAGTAAAGAGACAATAATAGTTTCCTTAATCTGATGGAAACCGGATATAGAAGATAAGTCTGATGTGTGGGTCAAATTCTTTGTTCTCACTGATTGACAGAGAGACCCTCACACCTACCGCACCAGACACACTCACAGCCTGTGACTGGAAATGGGTGTTAATGAGAGTTTTAGAGGATATTTAATGCAGAATTAAGGACACAGTCAGCAGCTCTGTGTTATGATCAGAGTAAATAATTTCAGAGAAATTTGCATTCTGTCCTGGGATGTACAGAAGTTTTGGAAGTTCAGTTTTGGGACAATAGACAATAGATGCAGGTGTAGGCCATTCGGCCCTTCTAGCCAGCACCGCCATTCACTGTGATCATGGCTGATTGTACACAATCGGTACCCCGTTCCTGCCCTCTCCCCACATCCCTTGACCCTGCTATCTATAAGAGTTCTATCTTATAGAATGCTTTCTCTCTTGAAAGCATCCAGAGACTTGGCCTCCACTGCCTTCTGGGGCAGAGCGTTCCACATATCCACCACTCTCAGGGTGAAAAAGTTTTTCCGCATCTCTGTTCTAAATGGCCTACCCCTTATTCTTAAACTGTGGCTTCTAGTTCAGGACTCACCCATCAGCGGGAACATGCTTCCTGCCTCCAGCATGTCCAATCCCTTAATAATCTTATTATTATGGGACAACAACAACCCTGAATAGATGCATCAATTGTCTGGTGAGAAACAGTTTACTGTCATTTGTAAATGCTGTGTGTAGGAGCAATGCATCTGTTTTCTGTCTGCATTGTATTCTGTGTTACGTGTTTATTACAATAACCAGTCATGTGAGTGGGGACATGGTAAAAGCGAAGGGAAAAAGTTACGTATCTGTAC
Source organism: Hemitrygon akajei (assembly GCF_048418815.1). Classification (NCBI taxonomy): domain Eukaryota; kingdom Metazoa; phylum Chordata; class Chondrichthyes; order Myliobatiformes; family Dasyatidae; genus Hemitrygon; species Hemitrygon akajei. The sequence goes on from NW_027331924.1 coordinate 4,703,474, forward strand.
TTTGTTCTGGGCAGTTTTGAGCTGGGGACGGGCGGATGTCATTCTGTTCTTGACCGCTGTGTTGCAGCTTACTTTACAATGAATTACCCTGAAGTTTCATCGTTTCCAGATTGTATTTTGCTAATGAAGGACTGAAAGCGTATCTTGGACATTTTGAAATGTCATTATTGGAGTGATTGGAGGGCGCATCATGCAAGTAAAACAAATTGATTTGTTAGAATTGGCCGCTGTGCTGTGTTTATTTCAAATATACGACTGTTCATTTAGTGCCCTTTGACAGAAACAAATTGAAATAGAATCCCTCACCTTGAGAAATATCACACTGTCTTTTTGATCCATCTGTTCCTTTAACTTTGCGATTTCCTCCTGAATAATCCTTATATTCTCTTGAAGAGCTAGAAGATTTTTCTCCATTGGGTTGAGAATCCTCTTCTCTTCTTCCCTGAGATCCCTGAGTAAACGCTACTCTTTCTCAGTGATAATCTGGCGCAGTTGAGCAAACTGGGATGTGACGTGGGACTGAAGGCTGTGTGACTGTTCCTGTCGAAGGAAAAGTGAAGATTAATATACTGCATTGTTGTGCTCTGTTTCCTTTTGTCGTTAAGTTCGGTCAATTAGAGTCCATGCTACTTCTGAGAGCATTCCCGTCAATACCATTCCCTCACGTTTTCCTGAAACCTATTCTCACTTATTGACCCATAAACTCCCACCTGATTCACATACACCCTCCCCACCTTTACCGGGTTAATTGTAATTAACCATTCATCCAGCATGTCCTTGGAATGTGTCTGAAACTGTCATGACCACAGGGAGAGCATGCAAACTCCACACAGACAGCAGCAGAGGTCAGGATCGAACCCAGGTCACTGGAGCTGCGATACTCTGCTATTCTGCATTAAATGGAGCAAAACCCGACAGTAATATCAGAAATTCCGCTCAGGAAGCCTCACCCGAACTCCGGAAATCTTCTCTTTCTGTTGCTGCTCCTTTTCCTGGAAGTCTGATTTCTTTTTTGTGAGAGAGTCTAAGGAAGATTTTAGCTGATCCTGGAAGTCAGAGAGTGAAGGAAATAGAAACAAAGATGCATCAAAAGAAACAGGTGATCAAACCCGATTATCACACAAAATGCCGGAGGAACTCAGTGAGTCAGGCAGCATTTATTCAGGGGAAATAAACAGTCGGTGTTTCGGGATGAGACCCTTCATTGGGACTGGGAAGGAATGGGACAGAAGCCAGAATAAAAAGGTTGGGGATGAGAACCAGTTGACAGGTGACAGGTGAGACAACGTGATGTGGTAAACTATGTATACCTGTCTGGACACGCCCCTCTGCTGACTGCTCCTGTGGCTCCTCCCACAGACCCCTGTATAAAGGTGATTGGAGGCACTGCTCCTCCCTCAGTCTCCAGGATGCTGTGTCGTTGTCTTTGCTGCTAATAGAAGCCTATCGTTCGCCTCCTGTCTCCGAGAGTTATTATTAATGGTGCATCAGGTGATGAAGTGAGAAGCTGAGAGGGGACAGGTGGAAGAGGTAAAGAGCTGGAAAAGAAGGATACGAGAGGACAATCGACCATGGAAGAAACGGGAGGAACTGGGTTGTTTGCGGCCCTGAATGGTGACGAGGGAGGAGGTTAGGAGTGAGGTCCCGCTTGCAGGTGTCAATGCCAGGAGGGAGATCAGTGGGGAGGAGCGAGTGGATCAGGGCGATACAGTACGTAGAGTGCGATCCGAATAGAGAGCGGAGAGTTCGGGGTGCGGAGGTGGGCTGTGGGACGGAGAGATGCTAGAATCCCGTTAGAGATGGCGGAAGTTGCAAAGAATTAAGTGTTAGTTATGGAGGCTTGTGTGATGGTATGTAGGAGAAAGGAAATGTGTTAAGTGTTAAATTAACGTTAGTTTTTACCTTATAGTTTTTAACAGCGTCTTTAATCAGCAAGAAGCGGTGCTGTCTGTGTTCCTGCGCAGCTGCACAGATCAGACAGATCAGTGTCTTGTCCGTTTCACAAAACAGCTTCAGTTCTTCCTCATGCTCCTCGCAGTGACGTTTACTTTCCTTCCCTTTCGGATTCAGGTTTAGATTTCGAAATTTTTCAGCCAGATTTGCTAAGGCCCGATTCACCCTGAGGGTGCGGTCAGCAAACACCGCTCTACATTCCGGGCAGGAGTTTCTCTCCTCCCTTTCCCAACACCGTGTGATACAAGAGCGACAGAATTTGTGTCCGCACTCCAGTATAACCGGATCGGTGAAGAAATCCAGGCAGATGGGACAAATTGTCTCCTCGCTCAAACTCTCGACCGTTCCTTTCGAAGCCATGTTAACTCCCAGCACTTCCTGATTCAGAATGCTTTCGCGTTCCGGGAGCTGCTGATCCCCTGCAGTACCGCGATTGTCCACTACGCGCGCTGCAGACTCGGGGAATCAAACAACACACACACAATGCTGGTGGAACACAGCAGGCCAGGCAGCATCTGTAGGGAGAAGCACTGTCGACGTTTCGGGCCGAGACCCTTCATCAGGACAGCTGGTGTGGTGTACTGCGTCCGGTGCTCCCGGTGTGGCCTTTTATATATTGGTGAGACCCGACGCAGACTGGGAGACCGTTTCGCTGAACACCAGAGAAAGCAGGATCTCCCAGTGGCCACACATTTTAATTCCATGTCCCATTCCCATTCTGATATGTCTATACATGGACTCCTCTACTGTCAAGATGAAGCCACATTCAGGTTGGAGGAACAACACCTGGGTAGCCTCCAACCTGATGGCATGAACATTGACTTCTCTCACTTCCGTTAATGCCCCTCCTCCCCTTCTTACCACATCCCTGACATATTTAGTTGTTTGTCTTTTTTTCTCTCTCTCTCTCCCCATCACTGCCTGTTCTCCATCTCCCTCTGGTGATCCCCTCCCCCTTTCTTTCTCCCTAGGCCTCCCGTCCCATGATCATTTCTCTTCTCCAGCTCTGTATCCCTTTTCCCAATCACCTTTCCGGCTCTCAGCTTCATCCCACCCCCTCCGGTCTTCTCCTATCATTTCGCATTTCCCCCTCCCCCCCCCCCCACTACTTTCAAATCTCTTACTATCTCTCCTTTCAGTTAGTCCTGATGAAGGGGCTCGGCCCAAAACGTCGACAGCGCTTCTCCCTATTGATGCTGCCTGGCCTGCTGTGTTCCACCAGCATTTTGTGTGTGTTGTTTGAATTTCCAGCATCAGCAGATTTCCTCGTGTTTGCTCAGGGAATCAACATGGTTTTACTGGATGTGTTCAGTGGAAATTCTGGTTAGTGTGGGATCAACAACACATTAAACGGGCAACAGATAAGAAAACGCGGCCATGGACTGTCTAAGCCCGGCTACGAGCGGAGGAGGGTTGGCCATATGGCTAGCAACTCCATCTCTTAAAAACCCAGTGCGACAAAAACGTCAGCTGAATCTCCAAAGGCCTCATCCCTGCGGTCGGAAGGACCTTCCCCTGGAAGACGATTGAACTCCTGCGCTGAAAGGAGAAGCCATGTGTCCCCCTGGGGTGGTTCACTACTACAATATCTGTGAGGCTTCCTCAGCCAACCCGGCCACTCCCTGTCCAGTGTAGAGGATCCCTGTAGTTCCAATGGTGTCCCTGTAGTCTGGAATGTGCCAGTCGGCAGCATTCCTGTACGAGAGGGGTTCGCAACATCTTCATGCCAAAGACCAATACCAGTAACCGTGGTCCCCAGGTTGGGAACCGCTGCTCTCCGGACATCTCGATGTGATGGCAGGCCAACCAGTTTCGGGCGTCTTTCCCCGAGTTGATGATCTTCCAGCAGCATTCGCTGTCCGTTTTCCTGCGCGTCCTGGGAACAGCCCGAGGATCAGTGAGCCTTCTGTCACGCAGCTGCTGTGGCACAGGCCCTTGCATCTTTCTCCACAGATCTTCGCCAGCCCACAGTCCGCAAAGAGGCGAGTGACCGTCTCGTCCCCAATGCAGTAATCTCGGGGCAGCGCGCTGTGGGAGTGATCTCCGGGCATGCAGCAAGGATCAGACTGGGAGGGGCCCTCTCGTCTCCACTGCAGTAATCTCGGGGCAGCGCACTGTGGGAGTGATCTCCGGGCATGCAGCAAGGATCAGACTGGGAGGGACCCTCTCGTCTCCACTGCAGTAATCTCGGGGCAGCGCGCTGTGGGAGTGATCTCTGGGCATGCAGCAAGGATCAGACTGGGAGGTCCCTCTCGCCGCCAGACAGGTGAGGTCCTGGTGCCTGTTGGTGAGATCTGGTGATGAGGCATTCTGCCAGATGGTCTGGACTGTCTGCTCAGGGAACCTCTCCACTGTGTCCATCCAGTCCTTCTCCTGCAGTAACTGCAGGACATTCCGTGTCTGGTGTTCTTGTGGTCAAAGCTGCTGGTCTGAAAGAACTGTCACCAATTTCATTAACACAAGGTTCACATGGAGAAGCTTCCTGACTGAGACAGACACAGTCTCACAGGGTATTTACAGGGTAGGGGCAGGAATGATGTTTCTCCTGGCTGGGCGGTGGATCCCGGGATCACAGACTCAAAATCCGAGGTCACCTCAGCAGGACTGAGATGAGGAGAAATTTCCCCACTCACAGTGCAGTGAATATTTGGAGTTTTCTCCACCGGTTTTCTAAATTAAACGGACATATTTAGGGGCTCGGCGATGTTGGGAACGTTGCAGGAAAGTGGTGCTGAGGGCAAAGATCAGCCATGTTCTGAGTGAGGGACAGAACAGCGCAACGGGCCGAATGGCAAAGTCTGTTCCTGTTTCTTATTTTCTAAATCACGAGGTTACCTTTGCGCCTTGTTCTCCCTTGGCCTTCAGCCTGTCGGATTGCACAGGGGAGCGGTGAGAGCTCCGGAGATCCATCAGCAGCCGCTGCGGTTATTTTATGTTCTTGTTCTTTATCATTATTTTTGTATTTGCATTTGCACAGATCAGCACTCTGGCTGATCTTTGACTGCCTGCTTCTGTTGTGGTTACTATTCTATACTTTTTCTAAGTATGTCCGCAGGAAAATGCTTCTCGGGGTTGTATGTGGTGACTTATCTGGACTCTGAAAATAAAATTTATTTTGAAATTTGAGTTTCGGGAAACTTGCTTTAATTCTGGGAACAAACTGTGATTGACATCTGCAGTTCCCAGCAGCAGCCCGTCCTCAGACACATTCACAGCCAATCAGCGATCACCGTTGGGAGAAGGAAGTCTCCATTGGTTGACGGGTGTCAGTGGGCGGGACGCTGAGCGCCCGGCCCAGCCGCAGTTTGGAACCGGGACCGAGTGAGGCCGGAGACCGGGAGCTGCGCCTCGGGTTTCGGCTGCACCACCGGCGGGTCGTGAATCCTTTCGAAGGCAGAGCTGAAGAGACCGGCGGAGATTCCGTGAGATGTTTCAGCTACACGGAGGGCGCCCGGCCTTTCCTCGCCGAGGATCGGGGCCTGTTGTCTGGAGTTGTCTCCCAGACCCGTCCCTTCCTGCTGGGAGACGGGAGCTGCCCCGCAGCGGCTGCCGATAGATCTCCGGAGCTCTCACCGCTCCCCTGTGCAATCCGAACGGCTGAAAACCAAGGTAGAACAAGGCGCAAAGGTAAACTCGTGCTTTAGAAAATAAGTAACAGGAGCATGCCTGGCCACTCGGCCCGTTGCGCCTATTCCACCCTTTCCTCAGAGTAGTCCTTTCTTTTTAAATCTTTTTATTGATTTTAAACAAACAGAAATGAAACATGAATACAAAGAGCTTGAATACAAAAATTAATAGGTTAAGGTATAAATACAAATAGATGATAATAACCTCCCAAACTCATAGTGGTTAAAAAAAATGGAGAAAATAAGAAACCCTCCCCCCCCCAAAAAAATGGAAAAAATCCTAATCGACATGGGCCATTGCATTATATCAATTATACACAGTAGCGTCAATAACTCCGCACCTCCATTCAAATAATTAAGGACAATAAAAGTAAGGTTTAGGGAAAGTCAGTTTAGCTCATATGAAAATGTTGAATAAATGGTCTCCATGTTTCTTCATATTTAACTGAAGGGTCAAAGACAACACTTGTAATTTTTTCTAAACTCGAGAAAACCACTGAAATATAGTTGGAGGATTAATTTCTTTCCAGTTCAATAGGATAGATCTTCTAGCCATTAATGTAACAAATGCAATCATCCGCCGGGCTGGGGGGGGGGATAAACGACTATTATCCACCATTGGTAAACCGAAAATTGCAGTAATAGGATGCGGTTGCAATTTGATATTCAGAACTGTTGAAATAATACCAAAAATATCTTTCCAATAATTTTGCAAACGGGGGCAAGACCAGAACATGTGGGTCAATGAAGCGACTTCAGAATGACATCTGTCACAGGTTGGATTAACATAAGAATAAAATCGAGCGAGTTTATCCTTGGACATGTGAGCCCTATGAACAACCTTAAATTTTATTAGGCATGTTTAGCACAAATAGAAGAAGAATTGACTAATTGTAAAATTTTCTCCCACTGCTCTGTGGGTATAAGACAGTGAAATTCTTTTTCCCATTCCTTCTTAATTATTTCTGATACTCCTGGCTGGATTTTCATGATCATATGATAAATGATAGCTACTTAACCCTTCCGGCAAGGATTCAGAGATATAATTTTTTTCTGTAATGTCCATTGGACATAATTTCAGAAAATACTAACATTCAAGAAATTTCTAACTTGCAAGTATCTAAAAAAATGAGTTGTAGGCTGGATAGCTGTTCAAAGGACATAAAACTGTTATCTAAAAATAGATCACGAAAACATGTTATACCTTTTGTTTTCCATAACACAAAGGTCTGGTCCATAAAAGAGGGCTGGAAAAAGAAGTTAGATATAATAGGGCTTGATTATTCAAGCCAATGAATTTACGAAATTGAAACCATCTTCTTAATGTATGTTTAACTATAGGATTAGTTATTTGTTTATTCGGTTTAGATAAAGCAAAAGGAAGTGAAGATCCTAAAATAGAAAACAATGATAGATAGATAGATACTTTATTCATCCCCACGGGGAAATTCAAATTTTTTTCCAATGTCCCATACACTTATTGTAGCAAAACTAATTACTAATGAGAAGTCTTGTACAGATTTACACGCCAAATTTACCCATTGTGGGCAAGGTACTATGACCGATTCTTGTGTCCAAAATATATAAATATTGAAGATTAACTGCCCAATAGTAAAATCTCAGGTTTGGCAAAGCAAAACCACCTTCCTTCTTAGGCTTCTGTAAATATCTTTTACTTAATCTCGGATTTTTACTCTGCCACACATATGAGGATATTTTGGAGTCAATAATATCAAAAAAAGATTTAGGAATAAAAATTTGTAATGCTTGGAATAAATAAAAAAAATTGGGTAATACTATCGTCTTGGGGATAATGGGGACCACCTGTTAACAAGTTGCTTGATTTGTTCAATTAAAGGTAAAAAAAAAAATAACTTTAAATAAACCCTTATGTTTCTTGGTAATTTTAATACCCAAATAAGTAAAATGATCTGTGACAACTTTAAATGGTAAGTGTTTATAAATTGGAACTTGCATATTTAATGGAAATAATTCACTCTTATTAAAATTCAGTTTGTAGCCAGAAAAGCTACTAAACTGAGCAAACAAGGATGAAATAGCAGGAATAGATCTCTCAGGGTCAGATATGTATAGTAACAAATCATCAGCATATAATGATAACTTATAAGTCCCTTACCCATGGGTAATACCAAAAATATTAGGTGATTCACGAATGGCAACGGCTAAAGGTTCCAAAGCAATGTCAAATAATAGAGGACTTAAAGGGCAGCCTTGCCTTGTACCACAGGACAACTGAAAAAAAGGAGATCTTTGATTATTGGTAAGAACGGAAGCCAAAGGATTATAATACATTAATTTAATCCATGATATAAATTTCAAGCTAAAATTAAAATTCTGCAATGTATTAAATAAATATGGCCATTCAACTCTATCGAACACTTTTTCAGCATCTAAGGAAATGACATTCTGGTATTTTAGATGAAGAAGTATAAATTATATTAATAAATTTTCAAATGTTAAAAGATGAATAACAGTTTTTATAAATCCGGTCTGATCTTCAGAGATAATTTGAGGATAACATTTTCTAATCTAGTGGCCAAAATTTTGGTAAAAATCTTAGAATCCGTATTCAGCAAGGATATTGGCCGATAGGATGCACATTCAGTGGAGTCTTTACCTTTTTTAAGAATTGGAGAAATGGAGGCATCATAAAAAGATTGTGGTTATTTACCTACAGTAAACGCATCTTTAAAAATTTTAAAAAGCCAAAGAGGGATTTTAAAAATATAAAAAATTCAGCAGTATAACCATCCGGACCTAGGGCTTTACCTGAATTCATTGAAAAAGGGAGTGGGTTCCCCTTTCCAGACCCTGCCCGGGGACTTGTGCCAATCCACAGGGTTATATATGGAACCTCTCGGACAGGGACAGGGAGTGGGTTCCCCTTTCCAGACCCTGCCCGGGGACTTGTGCCACTCCTCAGGGTTATATGTGGAACCTCTCGGACAGGGACAGGGAGTGGGTTCCCCATTCCAGACCCTGCCCGGGGACTTGTGCCACTCCTCAGGGTTATATATGGAACCTCTCGGACAGGGACAGGGAGTGGGTTCCCCTTTCCAGACCCTGCCCGGGGACTTGTGCCACTCCTCAGGGTTATATATGGAACCTCTCGGACAGGGACAGGGAGTGGGTTCCCCTTTCCAGACCCTGCCCGGGGACTTGTGCCACTCCTCAGGGTTATATGTGGAACCTCTCGGACAGGGACAGGGAGTGGGTTCCCCTTTCCAGACCCTGCCCGGGGACTTGTGCCACTCCTCAGGGTTATATGTGGAACCTCTCGGACAGGGACAGGGAGTGGGTTCCCCATTCCAGACCCTGCCCGGGGACTTGTGCCACTCCTCAGGGTTATATATGGAACCTCTCGGACAGGGACAGGGAGTGGGTTCCCCTTTCCAGACCCTGCCCGGGGACTTGTGCCACTCCTCAGGGTTATATATGGAACCTCTCGGACAGGGACAGGGAGTGGGTTCCCCTTTCCAGACCCTGCCCGGGGACTTGTGCCACTCCTCAGGGTTATATATGGAACCTCTCGGACAGGGACAGGGAGTGGGTTCCCCTTTCCAGACCCTGCCCGGGGACTTGTGCCACTCCTCAGGGTTATATATGGAACCTCTCGGACAGGGACAGGGAGTGGGTTCCCCTTTCCAGACCCTGCCCGGGGACTTGTGCCACTCCTCAGGGTTATATATGGAACCTCTCGGACAGGGACAGGGAGTGGGTTCCCCTTTCCAGACCCTGCCCGGGGACTTGTGCCACTCCTCAGGGTTATATATGGAACCTCTCGGACAGGGACAGGGAGTGGGTTCCCCTTTCCAGACCCTGCCTGGGGACTTGTGCCACTCCTCAATGTTATATATGGAACCTCTCGGACAGGGACAGGGATTGGGTTCCCCTTTCCAGACCCTGCCCGGGCACTTGTGCCACTCCTCAGGGTTATATGTGGAACCTCTCGGACAGGGACAGGGAGTGGGTTCCCCTTTCCAGACCCTGCCCGGGGACTTGTGCCACTCCTCAGGGTTATATGTGGAACCTCTCGGACAGGGACAGGGAGTGGGTTCCGCTTTCCAGACCCTGCCCGGGGACTTGTGCCACTCCTCAGGGTTATATGTGGAACCTCTCGGACAGGGACAGGGAGTGGGTTCCCCTTTCCAGACCCTGCCCGGGGACTTGTGCCACTCCTCAGGGTTATATATGGAACCTCTCGGACAGGGACAGGGAGTGGGTTCCCCTTTCCCAGGCAGATGCCCGAAGGTGACCGGGAGCCACCAGAGGGGCTGATGTAATACAAGCCATGGCACGGTGGGTCACTGAGGTAAGGGAACCCATTTGAATGACAGCCCGACTGCACGCGGATTTTGGTGAGTTTACCCGATAACTACAGAAAAAAGGAGAATCCCTTGCGTACTTTATAGCTCGTTTTAAGGATATGTGAGAGTCCAACGCTGGCAAACCCCTGGACAGATCAGTATGTCCAGCTGGCAGTGCAGACTTTTCTAAACTGTCTCAGACACAAGCCTGCCCACTCCTTTAAGTTAACTAATCTCAATTCGCTGTGTCAGACCTGGCCCCAGGATGACATAAATTCTGATGAATAGGGAGCGCTATTGACTCTTTAAAGGGACTGGGGAAAAGCGAGAGTGTGCACAGAGAACCGTTAGTGAGGAGATGGAGTTCGGGTCCCGACGAAGAACCCAGAACGGGTGGCAGGATCGTGCAGACGGTGCAGATGAAGAGGACACTTGGCTAAGGACAGAGACGGGGTTTGTAGAAAGATAGGACATTGGGCCAGATATTGTCGCACTGCAATCACAGACAAGAATAATGGGCAGGAAGAGAGCCTGGATCACAGCAATACTCGACAGAGTAGCACATTTACTCTCCACAATCCCTTTGGTCCCGGATAGGGCAGGGCAGAGGGGACGGATCACAGTGATACTCGACAGAGTACCACATTTACTCTCCACAATCCCTTTGGTCCCGGATAGGGCAGGCCAGAGGGGACGGATCACAGCGTACTCGACAGAGTACCGCATTTACTCTACACAATCCCTTTGGTCCCAGATAGGGCAGGCCAGAGGGGACGGATCACAGTGATACTCGACAGAGTAACACATTTTCTCTCCACAATCCCTTTGGTCCCGGATAGGGCAGGCCAGAGGGGACGGATCACAGTGATCCTCGACAGAGTACCACATTTACTCTCCACTATCCCTTTGGTCCCAGATAGGGCAGGCCAGAGGGGACCCCATTTACTCTCCACAATCCCTTTGGTCCCGGATAGGGCAGGCCAGAGGGGTCGGATCACAGTGATACTCGAAAGAGTACCACATTTACTCTCCACAATCCCTTTGGTCCCGGATAGGGCAGGCCAGAGGGGACGGTGATACAGGCGGCTGTGATCAGGCTCATCACACAGGTAGGCTCTTTTCTCACTGCAGTAATCAGGTAGAAGGTACAAGAGCCTCAGGTCTCGCCCCACCAGGGTCAGGAACAGTTACTACCCCTCAACCTTCATGCTATGGAACAATACAGGATAACTGCACTCACCTGCTGTCCATAGAGATGCTCCCACAACAAATCATCATACTGGGACTGTCTCAAAATGAGTGAAATAAGAGGTGGTTTGACTGAGACAGATCACATTCCTGTCTCAGAATTAGAGAAATACAATCTCACAGGATATTTACAGCGGAAGGGCTGGAATGAAGTTTCCCATAAGGTGTGGAACCAGCGCTCACAGACTCAAAATCCAAGGACAACTCAGCAGGACTGAGATGAGGAGAAATCTCCTCACCCAGAGTGCAGTGAATCATTGCAATTATCTCCACAAGGTTTCTAAAGTGAATAGACATATCCTGGGGCTCAGCGGTGATGAAAAGTTGCAGGAAAGTGGTGCTGAGGTCAAATGTCAAGCATGTTCTGAGTGAAGGGCAGAAGAGGTGCAAGGGGCCGAATGGCCACGCCTTTTCTATTTCTTATTTTCTGAAACACGAGTTTACCTTTGTGCCTCACTGTTTCTTGTCCTGTCAGATTGACCAGGGGAGCGCTGAGTGCACCGGACATCTATCGGCAGCCGCTGCGGTTATTTCATGTTCTCGTTGTTTATTTGCATTGGCGAAGTTTGTTGTCTTCTGCACTCTGGTTGATCTTTCAGTGATCCAGATATAGTTCCCATTCTGTAGCTTTGCTCTGTATGTTTGTAGGAGTTGTATGTGGCGACTTATATGTACTCTGATAATAAAATTTACTTTGAACTTTGATCCTCGGGTAACTTGCTTTGATTCTGAGAACAAACTGTGACTGACATCTCCAGCTCCCGGTAGCAGCCCGCCCTCGGATACACTCACAGCCAATCAGCGACCACCGCTGGTAGCATCTTGCCTCCATTGGCTGATGAGTGTCAGTGGGCGGGACGCTATGTGGACCGAAGTTTGGAATCGGGAACGAGTGGACCCGGTGAGAGATCCGAGATTGGGAGCAGCTCCCTGGGTAAAGGCTGCAACAGCGGCCGGAGTTTTGAATCCTTCCGATAGCGGAGGTGAAGAGACGGGCGGAGATTCCGTGAGATGTTTCAGCCTCACAGAGGGTGCCCGGTCTTTCCCCGACGTGGATCGGGGCCTGTTGTCCGGAGTTCCCTCCCAGTCCTGTCTCCTGCTGCTGGGATACGGGAGCTGGCCCGCAGCGGCTGCCGATGGAACTCCGGTGCTGTGAGCTCTCCCCTGTGCAAAAGGACAGGCTGAAGGTTAAGGGAGAACCAGGCGCAAAGGTAACTTCGGACTTTAGAAAAAGGAAACAGGAGCAGGCCATTCGGCCCTTTGTGTCTGTTCTACCTTTCTCTCAGAACAGGTCTGATCTTTGACCTCAGCGCCACTTTCGCGCAACGTTCCCAGTATCGCAGAGCCCCAAAATTTGTCCTTCGAATTTAGAAAATTCCAAAGATTCGCTGCCCTCTGGGTGAGGAAAGTTCTCCTCATCTCAGTCCTGTTGAGGTGAACTCGGATTCTGTGACCCCCATTCCTCACAACAGCCAAAGGAAACATCATTCCTGCCTCTACCCTGTCAATACCCTGTGAGACTGTGTCTGTCTCAGTCAGACGGCCTTTTATTTCTCTAATTTTGAGACAGGCCCGGTCAGTATAATCTCTCCGAGGACACTACCTCACCTCCTAAATCAATCTGGGAAATCTCTTCATTCCCTTCATCCCACAGGCTGACTCCGGGAGGGAGACCAGACCTGTGCACAGTGTTCCATGTACGCTCTCACCAGGACCCCATATACCTTCAGAGGAGATCTTTAATCTTGTATTCAAACCTTCCTTCCCATTCAATGCTCTTCATTTAATATCGATCTCAAACAGTGAACAGACACAACACAGCCTCAGCCATGAATTTAAAGGGCAGGTGTTGCAACAGTTTGAGCTTCATACCGGGGGCCACGGAGCAAGCAGGGTGTCACAGAGGGAGGAATGTGGGAGTGTTGTATGTCTGAGCCCAGCTGTGTGTGTTTGTGTATCAGAATCAGGTTTACTGCATCTGTGGTGAAATTTGTTCCTTTGTGTCTGCAGTACATTGCAATATTTAGTAATAAAAACTACAGATTACAATTAGAATGTGTAAAATTATATTTAAAATGTAGTGCAAAATGAGAGGGAAAATACTGAGGGGGTGTTCTTGAGTTCATTGCCCATTCAGAAATCTGATGGTGGGGAAGAAGCTGTTCCTGAGCCAGTGAGTGTGTCTCCAGGGTCCTGTACATCTTCCTTGATGGTAGCAATGTCCTGGGTTAAGGGTGGGGTCCTTAATGATGGATGTCACCTTTTTGTGGCATCATCTTTTGAATGTGTCCTGGATGCTGTGGAGTCCAGTGTCCATGAAGGAGCTGGCTGAGTTTACAACTTTCTGCAGCATTTTCCGATCCTGTGCAGTGGCCTCTCCACACCAGGCAGTGATGCAACCTGTTAGAATGCTCTCCACAGTACATCTGTAGAAATTTGCAAGTGTCTTTAGTGACAGACCGATTCCCCTCAATCTCCGAATGAAATATAGCCGATGTTGTGCCTTCATTGCAACTGCATCAATATGTTGGGCCCAGGATAGTTCCTCAGAGATGTTGACAGGCAGGAAATGGAAACTGCTCACCCTTTTCACTTCTGATCCCACGATGAGGACTGGTGTGTGTTCCCTCGACTTCCCCTTCCTGAATCCACAATCAATTCCTTTGTCTTCATGATGTTGAGTGCAAGGTTGTTGCTGTGACACCACTCAACTTGCTGATCTATCTCACTCCTGTACTCCTCCTCGTCACCATCTGAAATTCCAGCAACAATAGTTGTGTCATCGGCAAGTTTATAGATGAGCCTAGCCACACAGCCGTGGTGTAGAGAGAGTAGAGCAGTGGGCTGAGCACACATCGTTGAGGTGTGCCAGTGTTGATTGTCAGCAAGGAGGAGATGTTATTTCTGATCCACACAGACTGGGGTCTCCTGGTGAGGATCCAGTTGCAGAAGGAGGTACAGAGGCCCAGGTTTTGGAGCTTGTTGATTACAATTGAGGGTCTGATTGTGTTGAACGCTGAGCTGTAATCAGCAGCCTGACTTGTGTATTGCTATTGACCTGGTGATCTAAGGCCGAGTGTGAGCCAGTGAGAATTGTTGACAGATTGTGGTGATTGGCAAATTGCAGTGGGTCCCTGCACACAGACAGGAGTTGATTGACCATGACCAACCCATCAAAGCACTTTATCACAGTAGTGAGCGTCACTGGGCGATAGTCGTGAAGGCAGGTCACCCTGGTATTTTTGGGCACTGGTATGATTGTCAACGTTTTTAAATGTGTGTGTTTGTGTGTGTCTACGTGTGTTCACACGCTTGAGCAGAGAGACAGAGTATTTAAGGCTTTCCAGTTCAATTCAGGAATATTTCCAGTAATTGGTGTGCCTCGAAAAACGGGGGTCACAGTGTTGGGTCGACCATTCGGATCAGAACAAAATAATTTACCCAGCAGACTGAGCTCACAACGTTTTGTTAATGGTTCTATTACCGGTATCTATAACTTATTGATTGATTCTAGACAAGACTTTTTAGATAAAATAAAAAAGCTTGGGAGGATGACCTAAATTGTCAGATTTCTGATGATAGATGGAATAAAATTCTTAAATGGGTTAATAAATCATCTGTCTGTGCTCGTCATTCTCTTCTACAATTTAAAGTGGTTCATAGAGCTTACATTTCTAAACAGAAGCTCTCCAGTTTTTACCTGAATGTTTCTTCACTTTGTAGTAAATGCAACTCTGCTGATGCCTCTTTAATTCATATGTTTTGGTTTTGCCTCTACAATTGAAAAGTTTTGGCGGGAAGTATTTCATAGCTTCTCTCAACTTTTTAGGGTCCAATTTGACCCAAATCCCCTTACTGCCTTGTTTGATATGATTGCAAATGAAGATATAACTTTAAATACTCCTAACCTACAGGTTTTAGTTTTTACCTCTCTTTTAGCAAGAAGAGCAATCTTGCTTAAATGGAAGGAGTCTACCCCTCCTACACATCTTCAATAGCTACATGATATTATGTCGTATTTAAATTTAGAAAATATCCGATGCTCAGTCTTAAATTCGAAACAATCTTTTTTATGATATTTGGGGACCTTTCTTAAATTACTTTTCCAATTTATAAAGTTTAACAGTGCACAGACTTTTATGTATATTTTTTATCTTCTCTTCTTAAGTGAATACGTTTTTTTTCTAATTATCGATTGTCATCCATTAGTTTTTTTTCTTTGGTAGTTGGTAGGGGGGTTGACTTTTTTTATATATATAAAAAATTTCTTTTATGATGTATGACCTATCTTTAAATGTTTGATTACAGAGTGGTATACCTTTATGTGTTATGCTATAACATTTTGATCAATTTTATTACAATATATGAATGTACACAAGTTATGTTGAGATGTATCTATGTGTTGCCACTCTAAATTTTTTTTTCTTCTGAATAAAAATATTGTAAAAAGAAAGAATGACCTGTTGGTTGAGTGTAACAACTGTTCCTGAAACTGGGGTTGAGGCTCCTGAGGCTCATGCACCTTCTTCCTGATAGCAGCATTGAGAAGAGAGCATGGCCTGTGTGGTGGGGGTCCTTGATGATGGATGCTGATTTCCTGCGACAGCACTCCGCAGAGATGTGCTCAGTTGTGAGGGGAGTTTTACCCGTGATGTGAAGGGCCATATCTACTATGATGTGCTGGGCCATACTACTGAGGACAGACAGTTCCTGCTTTCTTGTAATTGCACTTGTGTCCCGGGCTCAGGACAGATCGTCTGAAATGTTAATATTGTGGAATTTAAAGTTGCTGAACGTCTCCACCTTTGAGCCCCGATGAGGATTGCCTCATGGGTTCCTGTTTCCTTCTCCAAAGTCCATAACCAGTTCATTGCTCTTGCTCTCACTGAATGAGAGGCTGCTCTTGGACCATAAGACCATGAGAGACAGAAGCAGAATTAGGCCATTTGGCCCATCAAAACTGCTCTGCCACTTCATCATGGTAAATCCATTTGTCCTCCCAGCCCCATTTTCCTGCCTTCACCGCGTATCCTTTCATGTCCTGACCGATCGAAAGTCCATCAACCTCTGCCTTAGCAAAAGGAAAAGCAGCATCCGTCATCAGGGCAAGATGAGGTGAGGCACCTCCCACTCCGTACCCATCCATTTCTGTCCCTCCCCCCTCCCTTCTCTCTTGCCTACAAACCTCACTTTCACTCCTTACCATTCTCTTCTCTCTCGCTCCCTCCCCCTCTCTCAACACTCTCCTCTCTCTCACACACACTCTCCTCCCCTCTTCCACATTCTCCTCCCCTCTTCCACACTCTCTCGCCACACTTCCCACTCTCTCCCAACTCTCTGCTTCACTCTTTCCTCCCCAGTATACCCCATTCTCCTACTCTTGAACCCTCTCTCCCCACGTTCTCTTTTCTTTCACTCTCATCCCTCTCTTCCCTCCCTCTCCCCTTCCCTTTTCCCCTTTCTCCACCCCTCTCCAGTCTCCCCCACTCTCAGCCTCACACCCTCACCCCCCACTACACCCAATCTCTCAGATGAATGATTCTCTGCTCTGTTTAGACTTGTTTAGTAGATTGTTCGTATCACTTGTTCCTTCATCAATTCTTCACTCTTTGTTTTAGACTTGGGATTGTGTTTTTCATTATATATTGTACTTCTCACTTACTGTAATCCAAAAAACAATCCCGCAGCATCCTCGGGACAGTTCCCACTCCCCACTGATCGAATCCTCTCATCTTGCTGATCTCGGTCCGACACGTCCACTCCTTATTATTTTCCATAGAGGTTGCCTGACCTGCTGAGTTCCTCCAGCATTTTGTGTGTGTTGTTCTCCGTTACACCAACTCCTCTCTGTTCCTTTCCTTTCCCATTTCCTGCACCTCTCTCCCTTCCTCCATTCTTACCCATCTCTCCCACGCGCTTTCACTCCCTCTGTCCCTCTCTCATCCCGACAGTTCATTGCAGTCTCTCTGTCTCCCCCTTTATCACTCTCTCTCTCACACACACAAACCTCTCCCCTGTATTACTCTCGCAATCATTCCCACACTCTCCTCCACTCCAGCCCTCTCCATCTCTCCCGCCTCCACGCTACTCCACTCCTTCCTTTCCCCCTCTCTCCTTCCCTCCCTCTCTATACCACCCCTGTTCCCGCTCTCCTTCTCTTGTTTGCCCAAATTTCACGTAAAATTGTTCTCCCTCTCTGCCTCCCCTTCCTCTATCTTTGCTCACGTTCTTACCCTCCACCTTCCTTCTTCCTTCCCTCGGTGCCTCTCTTCACCCTCTCTCACTGCACCCACTCGCTCATCCCACTCTCACCCTGTTCAACCTACCTACCCGCACTCTCCCATTCTCCCCCCTATAGTCTACCCTTTGTCTCTGAACATCTCTCTCCCTCACTCTCTTTCTCTCCTCACCACTGTCACATCTGTCCTTTGGCCACAGAGAGAGGGAAATGAGTTAGACGCAGATGGAGAGGGAGGAGTGAAACTGATCGAGTCAGCAATTGATTCTATCGGCATTGGCTTCGTTCAGTGACCCCAGCTCCGCCTTGCTCCCAGACTGCATATCCTTCCCTCCATCCGTGCATTTATAGTACACTGACAGAGAGAGAGAGAGAGAGAGAGAGAGATGAGAGAGAGAGAGAGAGAGAGAGAGAGAGAGGAGAGAGAGAGGAGAGAGACAGACAGACAGACAGACAGACAGAGAGGGAGACAGAGAAAGAGAGAGAGAGGGAGAGGCAGAGAGAGGGAGAAAGACAGAGAGAGAGGGAGAGACAGAAAGGGAGAGGGGGAGTGAGGGAGAGACAGCGAGAGAGGGGAGAGGAGAGAGAGAGGAACAGGGAGAGACAGTCAGAGAGAGGGGAGACAGAAAGGGAAAGAGAGTGAGTGAGAGAGGGAGAGGGGGGGTGGAAGAGAGACAGAGAGAGAGAGGGTGTGGAGAGAGTGAGAGAGAGACAGACAGACAGAGGAGGAGAAAGTGAGTGAGAGAGAGTGATAGTGGGGGGAGAGACAGAGAGAGGAGAGAGAGAGAGATGAGAGAGAGAGAGAGAGAGAGAGAGAGAAGAGAGAGAGAGAGAGGAAGGGAGAGGGACAGAGAGAGGAGGAGAGAGAGGAGGGGGAGTGAGAGGGAGATGGAGAGGGTGAGAGTGGAATTCCTCTCCTGTCTGGTTCCATTAGTAGTCCTGTTTCTCCATCTTCCCGGTATCTCCCGCTTCTCAACTTCCCTCGAGCTCTTTACCCGTTCTATCTCTCCTCCTTCTACACACTTACTTCTCCCCACATCTCGTCATCCCTTAGTCTCCCTTCCTCCCTCGCGCGCCTTCCCAATTCCCTCAACTGTTTCTCCCCTCTTCCCAATGGCCTGATACTTCGTCTCGCCCTCTCCCTCCCTCTCCGCTGAGGGTTTGACAGTGAATCAGAGTCACCGGAAGTTGAGTAAATCCGTGTCCTGCGGAAGCGACAGCAGATAAAGCCTTTCGGCTGGATGAGGAGGGCGCGGGAGGAATATGTTTCATATGAGTGATGCAGGATTCAGGAAGGTAGAGAGTAAGCAGAAGGTGAGGGGTCAGTGTGAGAGTGGTGTAAGGCGGAGGGAGTGGGGAGTAATTGGACGAGAGCCAGGGAGAGGGATAGTAGTGTTTGGGATGAGAGAGGAGAAGCGGAGAGAGACTAGAGAGAGGAAGGTGAGAGTGAGAAATTCGAGAAGACGAGATTCGGGGAAAGCGCTTAATATAGACCCTTCAGTCCATCTGGACAGTTCCACCCGTGTTCACAGAGCCAGTGCTGTTTGCACACGGTTGGAATTTTACTCCTGTAAACCTTCTCCACCCGTCGTGTCGGGTCGGAGCTGGAGAGGCTTTGTGACCTGGGTATCAACACTCCCCCACCCCCTCCATTTCACCAACACAATAGAGCTGGTTACTGACAACAGGAAGTCAGCCGGGGCGATGCAGACATTCCTGTTTACATCAACGGCAGAGGATAAGGGGGTTGAGGAGCTCCAATCTCCTGAGAGTGAACACCACTAACAGCCTGTCCTTGTCCAGCCCCAAGGACACTATCGCCAAGAAAGCTCAGCGGGCCCTCTCTGCTTCTTCCAGAGGGCTGAAGAAAATCGGCGCCTCCTGGGCGACCATCATCTATTTTTACAGAACACATCCTGTGCGGAAACTAGTCGTGTTGTCACGGCAACAGCACAGGCCACCACCAGAAACACTGCAGAGAGCTGTGAACAAGTTCAGTACATCATGGAAACTGTGGACACGGTTACACATCTCTCTGCCTAAATAAAACAGTCCACATTATCAAAGACCCCACACACGTCGAACATTCTGACTTCCTGAGAGATGGACCACTAACTTCAACAATTTCCTAATGCAGTGTTGTGATTAATTGGTCTGTATGATTCGTTAAGTTAATTAATTGTCCCCTCACATTTCGCGACCCCGCACTCCCCAGTCTCGAGGTGATGAATTGATCTTTATGGACGGGATGCGAATCAAAAGTTATCACTGTACCTTGATTCATTGAAAGCAAATGTCCCAATTTACGCTCACCTCTCCTCTCCTCTTCTGTCTCCCCTCCCCCCTCTCTCTCTGCCTGTCACTCTCCCTCTTTCTTTCTCTCCCTTTCTTTCTCTCTCTCTCTCTCTCCATCTCTCTCTCTCCCTCTCTCTCTTCCCCTTCCCCTTCTCTCTACCCCCTCTCCTTTCCCCTCTTCTTCCCCCTCTCTTAACCGTCCTCACTTACCCTCATCTCTCTCCCCCCCTTCTCCACACTCCTCCGCCGCCTATTCTGCAGCACACTAAACGGAAACAAACAGGCCTCTCCCGGAAACCACAAGCCTTTATCTTCTGAGAGAACATTGAATCTTTCCAACCGACGAGAAATTATACAGCATCTGTAATCCACTGAGTGTGTAAAACCGTCATCACAGTGCGGGAGGTGGGGGAGGGGTGCTGGTCTGGACGGGTGGGTGGCGGAGACAGAAAGCTACAGGAATGGGGGAATTGGGGGAGAAAACAAGAGGCAAGCGAAAGGTTAGGCATAAACGGAGGTAAGCGACAATAAGAGAAATATGCAGGTTAGTGACTGTGTAGGGAAGAATGTTTGGAGGTAAGAGTGGGGAGGGTGCAAAAGAGTACAGATGAGGAAAAGAGGAGATAGAGAAATTGAGGAATTGTATATGTAAAGAGAGAGACGGAGATATAAGAAAGTTGAGGGGGAGGGAGAGAGAGAGACAGAAAGAGAGAGAGGGGAGAGAGAGGAACAGAGAATGAGGATAGGCAGAGACAGAGAGAGGGAGAGATGGAGAGAGACAGAGAGAGAGAGAGAGGGAGAGCAAGAGACAGAGAGAGAGAGAGAGACAGTCTGTCAGGAGAGAGAGGAGGGGAGGGAGAGACAGAGAGACAGACAGACAGAGAGTGGGGGGAGGAGTGAGGAGAAAGGGAGGGAGAGGCAGAGAGAGAGACAAAGAGAGAGAGAGACAGAAAGAGAGAGTGAGGGAGAGAGAGGAACAGAGAGTGAGAGAGAGACAGAGACAGAGAAAGAGAGGGAGACAGAGAGAGGGAGAGAGAGGGGCAGAGAGGGAGAGAGACAGAGGAGATGAGTGAGAGAGAGACAGAGAGGGACAGCAAGAGACAGAGAGAGAGGGGGAGAGAGAGTGAGAGAAAAGAGAGGGAGAGACAGAGACAGAAAGAGAGAGAGAGGGAGTGAGAGGAACAGAGAGTGAGAGAGAGAGACAGAGACAGAAAGAGAGGGTGACAGAGAGAGGGAGAGACAGACAGAGAGAGAAAGGGTGTTGGAGAGAGAGTGAGACAGAGAGGAGGGGGGGAGGGGCGGAGACAGAGAGAGGGTGGGGGAGAGAGCGAGAGGGAGGGAGAGAGGGAGGGAGACAGCAAGAGAGAGACAGAGAGAGAGGGGTGGGGAGATAGTGAGATGAACAGTGGGAATAAGAGACAGAGAGAGAGGGAGAGAGAGGAACAGTGAGTGAGAGAGAGAGATAGACAGAGGGAGAGAGGGAGAGTGACAGAGAGAGGAACAGAGAGTGAGAGAGAGAGAGGAACAGAGAGTGAGAGAGAGAGAGAAAGGTAGAGCAAGAGAGAGAGAGTGTGAGAGACAGACAGGCAGAGAGAGGGTGGGGAGAGAGTGAGAGAAAGAGACAGGGACAGAGAAAGAGAGGGAGACAGAGAGAGGGAGAGAGGCAGAGAGGGTGAGAGAGA
>NW_027331924.1:5947109-5949609 GCF_048418815.1 Hemitrygon akajei
ATTCCCCACAATTACACAACATTTATTGTATTGTGATTCACACAGCTTGTTGTCCAGGAACTGGGTTCTACTCACGCTGGGAATATGGGTTCGTTGGATTATGCAATATGTCCCACTGTCTCGTTCTTTGTAAACCCCACATTGTTTTTCTCAATGCCTTTAGTTGATTTAAGGATACACAATTCAATGGTCTAAGGATTCTGTTCTGGTTGAGAATCTTGATTCGTCAATATATTGTGGAAAATTATTATGATATCAAAACCGAACAGGCATCTGAACAAATTACAACTTTACATCAACAAATTTCCACCACCCACTGTAAGCCTAAATTGAGGGAAAACAGATTCTACTATATATACTGATAAATGGTTGGGTAAGGTTGTTTCTTTATCATTACCTGTAATTCATGCACAAAAGCAATCCCAGTTAAGTTGTAATTTGTTCAGATGCCTGTTCGGTTTTGATGAGTCTTAAAACAGGTAATTCTCACAATAGGACAGATGTACTGTTGGAAACTCATCAAACATTATTTCATACGCAGAGTATTTGTTTATATTTCCACTTCTTATGGGTCCCTGCACACAGCGGTTCAGTTACAAAGCTGTTAAAATTTCAACTAACATTTCAGAAGCTAAGCGGTTGGTGGGTTAATAATTATATCGAGACTGGTGGGATAAAGGACATCAAATGAGACGCCTTTACAGAATACATACCTGTTGGGTTTATGGGAGATCGGGGGTAAAACAAGAAGGTAAGTAATCACGTTGACACGACTTAGAATTTGGCATATTATGCTTCATTTTTCCTTCGTTCGTGTTGGAAAACATTACTCTCTGTCGTTTAGTTTTCATTTAAAAGTTTTCTTAAGTAATGGCAGTAATTTTAATTTAATTCACGGTATTGTGTTTCGTTACGTACAACCTATAGGACTTTTGAGGGGTTATTTAGGTTTCATTTGAAAAAGGAAGCAGTGAGTGATTTATGTTCCCAATTCTCTACACCACACTCCAGTACAGTTAGTGGAGTGTCCACCGTCATTTATACAAACCCCGTCCCTCGTTCTTCACGTTAGCCAATCATTCAAGGGGAAGGCGGAGACAGCTGTGATTGACAGTGGATTAGCCAACCAGCATCCGAATAGGCCGTCGCCATTTTGTGGCGTCAGGCAGTGAGTTCGGTGGGCGGGAATTGGAATAGATGGACATGTGTACAGACCAATGAGCGAGGGGCATCCGGAGTGGTGTGACTGACATCTGACGGACCCAGTGAGGTATCGACACTCCAGGACAATCCATTTATACTCCTCACTCCTCCACCTACACTATCCCAATGTCCCGCCGCTGCTGGTCAAAGGGACAATCCGCCCGGGAATAACACCTGGGAGATGAGGCGGTGAATGTGAGGAGCTGGAGCCCGGACCGGAGACACTGCGGCCGCCTCTGCCGTGTGATCAGGACGCGGCTTTATTAATGAACTGAAGCCCCGAGGTGACCGGATATTTCACCGGCTCATCACCTGATAAACGTCTGACCGGCGCAATCCCCACGGAGACAGATTGTGATTACATTAATGAATTAACATTTAACCATTAATATGTGGGAGTCAGCTGTCTCAACAAAGGTTGAGATCAATTGAATATGCTTCCACTGTAAATTTGCCTTGAGACTCGTCACGGCTCCAAATCTGCACACAAGCCCCACATACACATGAAGTGCGAGAATCATTTCACGGAATGGCTGTCTCCATTAAAAAAATCAAAAACAGAGTTCAAAGTTCATATTGCATTTATTATTGAAGGTCTGTATAAAGGGGTAAACCATGAGATTTTGTAACACCTCGAAATCCACCGGTTCCCCCCAAGTCAGTATTCACCCCCGAATCGGCCAACACCACCCACTCTTCACATATCTGCAAATCGGTGTGCACCCACAAATCTGTGCTCACCGAAAAAAACCCACATTCAACCCTCCAGTCAGTGTGCACCCCAAAGCAACCGACACACCTGTTACCAGCTCCTGTTTCCTTAACTCTGAGTGTCACTTTCAGAGGCTGGAGCTGGTTTCTGAGTGACAGCCGAAGAGAGAGAGAATATTTAAGAACTGTGTTCACAAAACAGCTGTCTCCTCCTGAAAAGTAGCAAGAACAAAGTTTAAATTTCAAACACACGTCCACATGCATAGTCCCCATATTCTAGTTGACATCCCCTTAAATCTACGATCCTCCCCAAACCATCCTCACCCCGGTGTCAGTGGGTGCCCACAAATCCACCAACACCCTCATATTCACTGACAAACCCCTATGTCTGCGCAAATCCCTGTGCACCCCCATATTCTCCAAAACATTTCTAAGTCAGCGCAATCCTCAAATCCGTGTGCAACCCCAAATCCGCTGAGACACTCAAATCTGTGCGCAGCCCTAAATACTCCCAAATCCCCGTGCACCCTCAAATGCCCAAAGCAGTGTGACCCCCAAATTCACCGACACTCCAAAATCCATATTC